>NC_138779.1:15433667-15691167 GCF_965119305.1 Pelophylax lessonae | reverse complement strand
ACAATGTATCTATTTATTCCTTGTGTACCATGCTACAACGTATACATCTCCTTATTCCGTGTGCAGCATGCTACAAATGTATACGGGGGTCGATTTACTGAACCTGGAGAATGAAAAATCTGGTGTCGCTGTCCATGGTAGCCAATCAGCTTCTAACTTCAGCTTATTCAATTAAGCTTTGACAATAAAACCTGAAGCTTATTGGTTTCTATGCAGGGCTGTACCAGGTTTTGCAAACTCCAGTTTTAGTATATCAACCTCGATGACTACTTATTAAAAGTGTAGTATGCTACAATGTATACTTATTCTGTGTGCAACATGCTACATTGTATACGTCTACTTCTTCTGTGTGCAGCATGCTACAATGTATACGTCTACTTATTCAGTGTGCAGCATGCTACAATGTATACGTCTACTTATTCTGTGTGCAGCATGATACAATGTATACGTCTACTTATTCTGTGTGCAGCGTCATACAATGTATACGTCTACTTATTCTGTGTGCAGCATCATACAATGTATAAGTCTACTTATTCCGTGTGCAGCATGATACAATGTATACGTCTACTTATTCCGTGTGCATCATGATACAATGTATACGTCTACTTATTCTGTGTGCAGCGTCATACAATGTATACGTCTACTTATTCTGTGTGCAGCATGATACAATGTATACGATGTCTACTTATTCTGTGTGCAGCATGATACAATGTATACGTCTACTTATTCTGTGTGCAGCGTCATACAATGTATACGTCTACTTATTCCGTGTGCATCATGATACAATGTATACGTCTACTTATTCAGTGTGCAGCATTATACAATGTATACGTCTACTTATTCTGTGTGCAGCATGATACAATGTATACGTCTACTTCTTCTGTGTGCAGCATGATACAATGTATACGATGTCTACTTATTCTGTGTGCAGCATGATACAATGTATACGTCTACTTATTCTGTGTGCAGCGTCATACAATGTATACGTCTACTTATTCTGTGTGCAGCATCATACAATGTATACGTCTACTTATTCTGTGTGCAGGATGCTACATTGTATACTTATTCCGTGTGCAGCATGCTATAATGTATACGTCTACTTATTCTGTGTGCAGCGTCATACAATGTATACGTCTACTTATTCCGTGTGCAGGATGCTACAATGTATACGTCTACTTATTCTGTGTGCACCACAATACAATGTATACGTCTACTTATTCTGTGTGCAGCATCATACAATGTATATGTCTACTTCTTCTGTGTGCAGCATCATACAATGTATACATCTACTTATTCTGTGTGCACAACGATACAATGTATACGTCTACTTATTCTGTGTGCAGCATGATACAATGTATACGTCTACTTATTCTGTGTGCACCACAATACAATGTATACGTCTACTTATTCTGTGTGCAGCATGATACAATGTTTACGTCTACTTATTCTGTGTGCAGCATGATACAATGTATACGTCTACTTATTCTGTGTGCAGCATGATACAATGTATACGTCTACTTATTCTGTGTGCAGCATGATACAATGTATACGTCTACTTATTCTGTGTGCAGCATGATACAATGTATACATCTACTTATTCTGTGTGCACCACAATACAATGTATACGTCTACTTATTCTGTGTGCAGCGTCATACAATGTATACATCTACTTATTCAGTGTGCAGCATGATACAATGTATACGATGTCTACTTATTCTGTGTGCAGCATGATACAATGTATACGTCTACTTATTCTGTGTGCAGCATGATACAATGTATACGATGTCTACTTATTCTGTGGGCAGCGTCATACAATGTATACGTCTACTTCTTCTGTGTGCAGCATGATACAATGTATACGTCTACTTATTCTGTGTGCAGCATGATACAATGTATACGTCTACTTCTTCTGTGTGCAGCATGATACAATGTATATAAACATCCTGAATTAGTCACCTGCTGAGCCGACTTTTCAGAAAGTCTATGCCCCTCCCATGCCCACAAAAAAAAAAAAAAATGCCCTTTAGAAACCCCATCAGGACTTTGCTGCCCTGAAGTAACAGTCAACACCGACTATCCAACATCTTCCCTTTTGCACGAAGCCCCGACACCACGGTGCAGCCAAATAAAATGCAACAAGAGATAAGACTGGAGAAAATTCTGTGTCCTTAAACAAACCGACACAGTTTCAGCTTTTGTTATTTTGCCATTTTCTATTTTAATCTCAATCATTTTTTATTTTTATTTTTTTTTTGGTCCAATAAAAAAACAACAGCTTAACACTTTACTAGTCCTAAAAAATTGATAAATAAATAAAAAACGCATCTTATGGGGGAGGAAAAAAAAAATGTACGATACAAGGAGATGTCTGGGCCATCATAAATAGTAAATGAATTTAACGTAGCAATTAAAATATACTTTGTGGTATTTGAAGTTAAAATGCTAATGTGCCATTTTTCTGAAAGCCAGAGCATTTGGGATGGGGGGGGGGGGGGTGAAGGATAGAAAAAAAAAAAAACACTCGGCATGTCTATGGTGGAAGCGTCTTGATAGTGCATCACTACCCCCTTGTGGATTTGAAATATATTAAGTGTTACCTAAGATGATCGAATTACCTGCTATTATTATTATTTTATTTTTATCACACTGAGTGCAATTTTACAATGTTATTATTTATTAAACACGCAAGCTTATTAATGTTACCGCAAAATTGCCACAATACCGGCTGAAAGTAAAACTAATCACCGACGGGGTAAAATTATAGACTGAGATTTGGAAAATCATCACTAATCAAAATAAAATAAAAAAAAATACGGAATTTTACATCGTCAACGTATCTCTAATGATAGGTAGCCAGGATAGAACCCCCCTATGCATGCCCGCCGACGTTACGTATGGCGCGTCTCTACATTCGGCTAAGAGATCTTATGTTTTTAACACATCAAGTCTACGTAAGATGAAGACTTCAAATCAAAAGAGACAACGATGAAAACAAATACAGGCTCAACCTCCCCCCCTCCCCCGTCAATCAATCAATACACTATGGTGCTGCCATGTGCTGTGGCGTGCAATGAAGTAAACTTCACTAGGCTGATTTTTAAGGAAAGTTCTGAATCTGCTACAACCTGATCTTACTATGGAAACCATCAAATATGGATCAACATAAGTAACCAAATAACTAGACATGGAGGGGGGGGGGGGGGCGCTCCACACATACACATACACACGCATGCCAGGGATTAGGTTCCACAATATGCACTGTTCTCCATTTACCATACTTTCCGGCTGTCTGACGTCGGCTGCTCAAAGGTCCCTCCACGAGGTTGTTCATTGACATGATGAGGATAACGGTGGTGGTCTTCCAGAGAGCCAAAATCACACAGATGTCAGGGGGCCAAAGATTCTATCGGGAAGCCAAGACACCATGCCAGGGCACCCCCTCCCTTGTAGAAAAGAAAAAGCCCACACAGTCGACAGAGTAAATAAAAAAAAAAGGAGCAGAAGGCAGGTGGGGGGAGGTGGGGACGTCGGTGACCTGAGGAAGCTGGTAGCTAGCTGGAGAACCCCCCCCTTGACCTTAGCAGCTTGGTAAGCAGGAAAAAACCCTGCGACCAGGAAACAGGAAGGGGGGGAATATTGTGTAATACAGAAAAAAAGGGGGAGGTAGATATTGACCGGTTTGGATTTTGAAGGGAAGTGATAGGTGTCCCCAGAATGCTGGCAGACGCCCCCCGTCGTCCTCCTCCTCCTTTCTCAGGGCGTCCAGTAAGCAATCTTGAGTTGGGGGGGGCGGCAGTGAATGTCACTGACTTGACCGGAGGAGGTGACCCCAGTATATAAACACCACCTCCTGCACTTGAGGGTAGTAGATAAAGAAGCCTGAGCTAGGGGAGAGGGGGTGGGTTGTCACTGGTTGGGTAGCACGGAGTCCCTCTTGAATTCGTCGGAGACCCCTTCCGTCCTCTGACTGGGGAAGCCCAGGATGATCAGGACCCCCCCGTTCTTCTCAGGGGGAGCGTCAGAAGGGACGACTAAAAGGTAGGGATGCCAGAGAACCCCCTCCTCTCTCCTTGGGATGAGCAGCAAGAAAGCCTGGACAGGTGAGCCCAGGATGATGAAGACTTCCTTCCTCTTCTCAGCAAGGAAAGTCTGGACTAGCAGCAGCTTTCAGGTAGCCCCAAGAAGACGGCAGATCCTCCTCGGCTGGCTGGAGAACCCCTCCTTCTCCTCAGATGTCTACAGATGGTTGGCAGGTGACCCCTGAACAACGGAGATACCCTCCTCTCCTCTGGGTGGTCAGCAGGACAGCCTGAGCTGAAAGGAAGGGGTCAGTGATGGTGGACAGGTGATTACGGTGATCCCCCCACCTCAGAAGGCTATAGATGGTGGACAGGTGATGATGGAAACCCTCGTCTCTTCTCAAAGAGCTACGGATGGGGAACCATGTGAATGAAGAAGACCCCCTTCTGTCTATAGATGATAGGCAGGGAACCCCAGGTGATAGAGACACCCTCCTGTCCTCAGATATAGAGACACCCTCCTGTCCTCAGATGTCTACCCTAGGGTGATGAGAACCCCATCCTCTTCCGAGAGGTCTACAAGCTATGGGGAAGGTGGCCCCAGAACAACAGTAACCCCCTCTAAGAGTAATCTAGATGAAGGAACAGGTGACCCCAGACTGATTAGGTCCCTTCCTCCCCTCAGAAGGCTTTAAATAGCAGACAGGTAACCATCTCCTCTCCTGAGAGGTCTATAGATGAAGGGACAGGTGACCCCAGGATGACAGTGATCCCCTCTGATCTCCTGAGATATCTATAGATGGTGGACAGGTGACCTCCTCCTCCTCCTCTGATAGGTATGTAAAGTGCCAGGTGACCCCAGGATGAGGAGGTCCCCCGCCTGTTCAGATGTCTATAGATGGTGAACCCCAGGGTGATGGAATGAGCTTCTTTCCTCGGGGTGGTGTTGGTGACCCCCCTGCTCTCCTCTGATGTCTACAGATGGAGTAAGTGACCCCCCTCCTAAAATGTCTATAGATAGTGGAACAGGTGACCCCAAGATGATGGTGACCCTCTGATGTCTACAGCTGGAGGGAGCAGGTGACCCCCCTCCTCAGATGTCTATAGATGAGGGAGCAGATGACCCCAGTGTAATGGAAGGAGCTTCTCTCCTCAGGGTGGTCCCAGTAGGATGGTGACCCCCTCTTCCTCTTCTCAGGGTGGTGACCCCCAGGTATCTGTGCCCAGGGTGGACGGGTGATGGAAGGAGTTCTTCTTCTAAGGTGATGGTGAACCCCAGGTGCCTATGTCCAGGTTGGAGAGCTCTTCTCCTCAGGGTGGTGACCCCAGTGTGATGGTGACCCCCCTCCTCTCCTCAGGGTGAGATGGTGACCCCCCCAGGTGTCTATGTCCAGGTTGGAGGGGTGATCCTAGTGTGATGGTGACCCCCTCCTCTCCTCAGGGTGATGGTGACCCCCAGGTGTCTAGTTCCTGGTTGGAGGGGTGATGCAAGGAGCCCTTCTCCTCAGGGTGGTGACCCCAGTGGGATGGTGGCCCCCTCTTCTCCTCAGGGTGATGGTGACCCCAGTGTGATGGTGGCCCCCTCTTCTCCTCAGGGTGATGGTGACCCCCAAGGTTTCTATGTCCAGGTTGGAGGGGTGATGGAAGGTGCTCTTCTCCTCAGGATGGTGACCCCAGTTTGGTGGTGACCCCCTCTTCTCAGGTTGGAGGAGTGATGTTAGGAGCTCTTCTCCTCAGGGTGATGGTGACCCCCTCTTCTCCTCAGGATGGTGACCCCCGTGTGATGGTGACCCCCAGGTGTCTAGTTCCTGGTTGGAGGGGTGATGGAGGAGCTCTCCTCAGGTTGGTGACCCCAGTGTGATGGTGACCCCCTCTTCTCCTCCTCAGGGTGATAGTGACCCCCTCTTCTCCTCAGGGTGATGGTGACCCCAAGGTTTCTATGTCCAGGTTGGAGGGGTGATGGAAGGAGCTCTTCTCAGGGTGATGACCCCAATGTGATGGTGACCCCTTCTCTCCTCAGGGTGATGGTGACCCCCAGATGTCTAGTTCCTGGTTGGAGGGGTGATGGAGGAGCTCTTCTCAGGGTGGTGACCCCTCTTCTCCTCAGGATGATGGTGACCCCCTCTTCTCCTCAGGTTGGAGGGGTGATGGAGGAGCTCTTCTCAGGGTGGTGACCCCTCTTCTCCTCAGGATGATGGTGACCCCCTCTTCTCCTCAGGATGATGGTGACCCCCTCTTCTCCTCAGGTTGGAGGGGTGATGTTAGGAGCTCTTCTCCTCAGGTTGGTGACCCCAGTGTGATGGTGACCCCTCTTCTCCTCCTCAGGGTGACGGTGTTTCCCCCCTCCTATGATGGTGACCCCCAGGTTTCTGTGTCCAGGTTGGAGGGGTGAGGTTAGGAGCTTTTCTCCTCAGGATGGTGACCCCAGTATGATGGTGACCCCCTCTTCTTCTCCTCAGGATGGTGACCCCTCAGGGTGACGGTGTTGCCCCCCTCCTATGATGGTGACCCGGGGGAGGGGGTGTCAGTGTCTCCTCTCCTCCAGTGTGTGAAGTAAAGTGAGCCCACTCCTCTCCTCAGCTCTCCTCTCCTCCTGCTGCCTCCTCCCTCCTCTCCTTCCTCCTCCTCCTCTCCGCCGCCCCTCTCCTCTCCGCCCGCCGGTCTCTCCCCCCTCACACACTCTCTCTCACTCTCTCTCACACGCACCCAGCACGGGACACACACAGCCGCGGCTCCCCCCTCCTCCTCCTCCTCTCAGGTCGGCGGTTCCTTTTACCTTCCGGCTTGTTCTCGGCAGCCATTTCCCCTCCGCGCGCCACATCCTCCTCCTCGCGACCGGTTCCAAGAGAGGCAGAGGGAGCGCGCGCCCCCTGTGCGCTGGCGGCGGCGGCGGAGGGAGCGGGAACGCGCGCGCGCGACAGGGGCGCGGGGCCTGGCTTGTGGGAAGAAAGGGCGGAGACGGAGTAAAACTCGGCCACGCCCGCTTTGCCCGCCCCTTCTCCAAAGAGCCACGTGACGGAGGCGGCAGGCCTGACTGGCGTCCGCGGCCGCCAACGGCGCGCGGGCCTGGGGACAGCGAGGCCCGCCATTGGCCGAGGCGGACGACGCCCCCTTCAACCCCCTAAACAAAAGCGGCGATTGGCCGGGCGACGCCGGAGCTGGCGCGTCACGGCCAGTGGCGTCGGAGCGGGGACGGCGAGGAAGCTAGGATTGGGCGAGGGGGTCTAGGAGGCGTGGCTGGATGGGGGACGGGGAAGAGCATCGGCCAACCGCGGAGCAGGGAAGGGGCGTGAGCGCGTTATGGCCGCGCCCCCCTGCTGGGGCTGTCACACGTGAAGCGCTGCGAGGTCGGGGTGTCCCCGCTGCCCCCTGACAGTGCGCGTTCACGCCGCGGGGGGAGGAGGGGAACCTCGGAGCCGGGCCATGTGCACGGCTACGGCGTGTGTGTGACCTCAGGAGCCGGCGGTGTGTTGTCACCTCCTGTGCCCTCCTCATAGGATGACACTCGACTCCTCAGCAGCCAATCAGCGGCCTCTAATATGCAAAATAATACAAAAAGCCAATTTCAGAGTAACCCTTTTGTTATGATCAATCATTTTAGGCCTGAATATTACATAAAACCCCCAAACATGATTATTTCCAGACAGCAGAGTCCCTGGAGAATAAAATAGCGGTACTTCCAATTTTCTATGTCAGAAATATCAGCGCAACAGTTTGCAAAATGCTAAATTTAAGTCATAAAACACATTGAAGTTAATTCTAGGGCACAGAAACAAAATACATTATCCAATCTGGCAAAATATAAAAGGCGAGGTTACACCGAGTAAATAGATACCCCACATGCCAAGGCTTAGAACTGGTGGTGACTTACATAGATACCCCATATCTCCCCATAGGGGGCGCCACTTGCTGACCGCCTAACTGGGAATGTACATCACTACTTTGATGGTAACTTTTCAATGCCGGCCACTTTCACCCCCCTTCCTGCCCAGGCCAGCTTTCAGCGCTGTCACACCGTACATCACAATTGCGCAGTCATGCAACATTGTATCCATATTACATTGTTATCATTTTTTTTTTTTAGACAGATTTCTCTTGGTGGTGTTTAATCACCACTGGAAAGGGGGGGGGGGTATCTTTTGCTAAAAAAAATGAAAAAAGACCCAAAATTTTGAAAAACAAAATATTTTTCTTCGTTTCTGCCATAAAATTTTGTAAATAAGTAATTTCTCTCCTTCACTGATATGCAGACTTTATGTGCACTGATAGGTGGCACTGATGGGCAACCCTTATAGGCACTGATATGCGGCACTGATGGGCAGCCTTTATGGGCACTGATAGGCAGCACTGATAGGTGGCACTGATGGGCAGCCTTTATTGGCACTAATGGGGGTGGGGCAATGATGGGCACCAGGGCCAGCCTTAGGTGTTCAGGCGCCCTGTGCGAGCTAATCCTGTGGCGCCCCACCCCCCCGCGCGCATTTTCTTGCACCTTTTTTGCACTTTATTTGACTTTTCTTTTTTATGATCACTAATAACTTAGCCCCCCTTACATCAGAGACCCCCCACACAGAGCCCCCTTTACATCAGAGACCCTCCACACAGAGCCCCCTTTACATCAGAGACCCCCCACACAAAGCCCCCCTTAATTTAGAGCCTCCCTACATCAGAGAGCCCCCCCACACAGAGCCCCCCTCACATCAGAGAACCCCCACACAAAGCCCCCCTCACATCAGAGCCCCCTTACATCAGAGACCCCCCACACAAAGCCCCCCTAACGTCAGAGACCCCCCCCCCCACACAGAGACCCCCTCACAAAGCCCCCCTAAGATCAGAGACCCCCTACACACACACACAAAGCCCCCCTCACATCAGAGACCCCACACACAGAGCCCCCTTACATCAGAGACCCCACACACAGAGCCCCCTTACATCAGAGACCCCCCACACAAAGCCCCCCTAACGTCAGAGACCCCTTCACAAAGCCCCCCTAAGATCAGAGACCCCCTACACACACACAAAGCCCCCCTCACATCAGAGACCCCACACACAGAGCCCCCTTACATCAGAGACCCCCCACACAAAGCCCCCTTACATCAGAGACCCCCCACACATCAGAGACCCCCTCACATTAGAGACCCCCCACACAAAGCCCCCCTAACATCAGAGACCCCCACACAAAGCCCCCCTAAGATCAGCGACCCCCTACACACACACACAAAGCCCCCCTCACATCAGAGACCCCCGTCACGAAGCCCCCCTCACATCAGAGACCCCCCACACATCAGAGACCCCCCCGACACAAAGCCCCCCTCACATCAGAGACTCCCCACACATCAGAGACCCCCCCACACAGAGCCCCCTCACATCAGAGACCCCCCACACAAAGCCCCCCTAACATCAGAGACCCCCTACACACACACACACAAAGCCCCCCTCACTTCAGAGACCCCCACACACAGAGCCCCCTTACATCAGAGACCCCACACATAAAGCCCCCTTTACATCAGAGACCCCACACACAGAGCCCCCTTACATCAGAAACCCCCCACATAAAGCCCCCTTTACATCAGAGACCCCCCACACAGAGCCCCCCTCACATCAGAGACCCCCATACAAAGCCCCCCACACACACACAAAGCCCCCCTTACATCACAGACCCCCCCACACTAAGCCCCCCTTACATCAGACCCCCCCCCCCATGGAGCCCCCCACATCAAAGAGCCCCCCTTACATCACAGACCCCCCACACACAGAGCCCCCCTTACATTTTTTGAAGGAGAGGGACCTCACTTACCTTACGTTGTCTGCAGCTTTTTTTTTTTTCTTTAAACTCGCTCGCACACCCCAAAGGCTGGCCCTGATGGGCACTGATAGAGGGCACTGGCTGGCATCACTGATAGACTGCACTGGTGGGTACTGACAGGTGTCACTGATTAGCAGCCTTTATAGGCACTGATATGCGGCACTGATGGGCAGCCTTTATGGGCACTGATAGGTGGCACTGATAGGTGGCAGCCTTTATAGGCACTGATATGCGGCACTGATGGGCAACCTTTATGGGGAATGATAGGTGGCACTGATGGGCATCCTTTATAGACACTGATAGGTGGCACTGATGGGCAGCCTTTATGGGCACTGATAGGTTGCACTGATGGGGGGCAATGATAGGCTGCACTGATAGACAGCACTGGCTGGCATCGCTGATAGGCTGCACTGATGGGTAGCCTTTATGGGCACTGATAGGTTGCACTGATGGGCATGGATAGGTGGCACTGATGGGCAACCTTTATAGGCACTGATAGGCGATACTAATGGGTTGCACCAATGGGCACTGACGGGCAGCCTTTTTGGGCACTGATAGGCTGCATTGATAGGTGGCACTGATGGGCACTGATAGGCGGCACTGATGGGCAATGATAGGCTGCACTGATGGGCATGGATAGGTGGCACCCTTTATAGGCACTGATAGGGACACTGATGGGCAGCCTTAATGGACACTGATAGGTGGAACTGATGGGCAGCCCTTATGGGCACTGATATGCAGCTTATCCTCTAAGCATAAATTCTCCCTTTTCTCAGAACAAATCCTCTTCCCCTGCTGAAATCTCCCCCCCCCCCCCCCCAGCACAAGGGCCCCCCAAAAATCACCACTTTAAGCACAAATTCTCTACAGTGAGGGGAAAAAAGTATTTGACCCCCTGCTGATTTTGTACGTTTGCCCACTGACGAAGAAATGATCGGTCTATAATTTTATTGGTCGGTTTATTTTACCAGTGAGAGACAGAATAACAACAAAAATATCCAGAAAAACACATTTCAAAAAAGTTATAAACTGATTTGCATTTTAATGAGTGGGGCTTGAAGTTCCTCTTTAACAGCAGCAGGGAGAATTCTAAGCCCCCCTCTCCTGCCAGATAGAGCTGTGTGCTGTGTGGCAGAGCTGTGCAAACCTCAGGACTGGATGGACAAAATAATTTAGCTTTAAAGTGGTTGTAAACCCCCGGGTACTGTTTATACCTATAGGTAAGCCTATGATAAGGCTATAATAAGGCTTACCTATAGGTACTATAAATATCTCCTAATAGTGCGCCGTTTAGTAGATACTTATATTGCATGCAGCTGATGATGTCATCGGCGCATGCGCTCTGAAGGAATGGCTGCCCCCCCCCGCCGTTTCTTCAGAGCCCTGTGCTGTGACCGGCGGCTCCTGCGCGCATTTGCAGCAGTGACGTCACGCGGCTCCAGCCAGTAGCACAGCCGGAGTCCGCAGACCCGGAAGGAAGATGGGCGAAGATGGATGCGGCCTCCAGCGGGGACGCCGCGGGCTTCGTTTACAGGTAAGTGTCACATAATGACATCAGCTGGAAGACGGACAGTTGCATGTTGAAGATTTCGCTGCGCACCTAAGCGTGAATCATGTCTCTATCTAGTCACATGTGCAAGCCTTGCCACCAAACGTTTGGGGGGGGGGGAGCGGGTACCTTGCTTTGACAGGTACCCGCTTCCACTTTCGCTCGGGCCGCCTAGGCGGCTCGAGCGGAAGTTCTCCTCTCCCTCCCTGCAATCTTCTGGGACATGTCACAGGTCCCAGTAGTAACTTGCCCCGTCCACTCAGGACGCGCAGTGCGACTTGCGCATGCGCAGTCAGCACCTGGCTGTGAAGCAGCAAGGACTAAGAGAAGAAGCCACCGCCGGACTGAAGAAGAAGCCGCCGCCGCCGGGACAGAAGAGAAGCCGCCGCCAGGTAAGTGCATTGGTCTCAGGGGGAAGCCCACACTGCATTGAAGGGAACACGCACGCTGGTCTCTGCATTGATTGGGGGCATGCTGCGGCGCTCTGCATTGATTGGGGGCATGCTGTGGTGCTCTTCATTGATTGGGGGGCATGCTGTGGCACTCTGCATTGATGGGGGCATGATGTGATGCTCTGCATTGATTGGGGGCATGCTGTGGCGCTCTGCACTGATTGGGGGCATGCTGTGGAGCTCTGCATTGATTGGGGGCACGCTGTGGCCCTCTGCATTGATTGGGGGCATGCTGGTCACTCATTTTCTGTTTCCGCCCCCCCCCCCCCCAAAATTTTGAGCACCAGCCGCCACTGGATTTGCCCCCTTAATGACCAGGCCATATTTTGCGAGTGATTAAGGGGTTAAATGTGTACCTAGGGGCGTGTTTCTAACTGTAAGGGGGTGGGGCTTGTGAAATGATCACAGAGACCTGTGTTCCTATATAGAAGGATCACAAGCACTCTGTGATCATTCCAGGGAGAAGAACGGTGGGCTGTCTTTACAACAGCTGACCGTTCTTCTCTCTTAGCGGGGAGCGATCGCGGGTGTCAGGAGGCAATCGGAGTCCCCGCTAAGGCAGCAGGCGAGCGACCGACATATACCTACGTCGGTTCACGCAGGAGGGGCTGCCTGCCGCAGTATAACTGGGTAGAACTCCGCTTTAAATATTCTCAATTTATTGCATGGACATGCTCGCCCCTAATCATATTTATAACTATTTATAAAAATATTCAATTTTAGCGGCATTGTATAACTGTCTACATAAAGGAAGGTAAACACTGGCTGTAGTTACAATGTTTCCAAATCAATTCTAGCTCTGCGATTCTAGGTGTTGTTACAAACAAAGATGTGCCCCCCCTTCAGTCTATCATGAACGCTGCTGCCAGGCTCACCCACCTTGCAAACCGCTACCCCTCTTTGCCAATCCCTCCATTGGCTGCCACTCAACCAACAAATTAAATTCGTTACTAACCATAACTTACAAAGCCATCCATAACTTGGCGCCCAGCTACATCACTAATCTGGTCTCAAAATACCGACCAACTCCTTCTCTTCTTCCTCCCAGGACCTCCTGCTCTCTAGCTCCCTTGAAACCACTTCCCATGCTCGCCTCCAGGACTTCTCCTGAGCGTCTCCCACCCTCTGGAATGCTCTCCCCTTATCTGTCCGACTATCTCCTACTTTGTCTACTTTCAGACGATCCCTGAAAACACATCTCTTCAGAGAAACCTATCTGGCATCCACCTAACAACTGTACTTTTATTTTCTCCATCAGCCCATCGCCCGCAATTATTACCTCTTGTATCTCTTGACCGTCCCTCTTAGATTGTAAGCTCTAAGGAGCAGGGTCCTCTGATTCCTACTGTATTAAAGTGTATTGTATTTATACTGTCTACCCTCAAGTTGTAAAGCGCTGCGTAAATTGTCGGCGCTATATAAATCCTATATAATAATAATAATGTGCGCTTCATTTCGTTACGAATTGAAATTCGGACCAATTTTTCGTTATTCGGAAATTCGGATGTATCGAATTTCCGAATTACAATAGTAATGAATTTAAACGAGTCCTAAATAACGAAATTCAAATAGTTTTCGAATCCAATTGTTTTTAATCCAAATTTAAATAGTTTCAAATTTAGAATAGTTACCGAATTCAAATCGTTTTCAAATCAAATTCAGATTTCCAAGGAGAATAAAATAGAAAATAAAATAAAGGAATGGAATAGAAAGTAAAAGAATACATTTGAAAATAGTATAGTAAAACAGAACAAAATAGAATAGAAAATAAAAAAAAACAGAATACAATAGAATAGAAAATAAAGGAATAGAATAGAACTATCTTCTGAAATTCAAATTTCAAATCGAATACATTTGAATGTGAATACAATAGTAAAGAATAGAATAAAAAAAGAATAGAATAGAAAATAATAGAATGCAATGGGAAAAAAGAATATAATAGAATATAAAGGATATAAACTTCTTCTGAAATTTGAATTTTGAATAGAATAAATTCATATTCAAATATAATAGAAAAGAAAAGAATAGAATAGAAAAGAATAAAGTCAAATAGATTAGAAAAGAATAGATTAGTGTTCAAAAACAATAGAATAGAATAGAAAGAATATAACCATTTCCCAAAATTCAAACAGAATAAATTTGAATTTGAATAGAATAGAATAGAAAATAATATAACCATCTTCTAAAATTCAAAATTTTCAAATAGAATACATTTGAATGGAATAGGAAAGAATAGAATAGAATAAACAATATCAAATAATATAACAATCTAACTGTTTTCTAAAATTTGAAGTTTGAAAAGAATAAATTCAAATTTAAAAAATAATAAATTTGAATAGAATAGAAACTAATATAATAGAAAAGAAAAGAACAGAAAATATAAGAATAGAAAAAAAAAATAGAATAGAAAGAATATAACCATTTTCCAAAAATTCGAGTTTGGAATGGATTTCGATTCAAATGAAATTCGGTTTGCATTCAAATGCAATTTGAATGGAATTTGAATCGATTAAAATTTTCCGAATTCGGAAAAAAAATAAAATTGATTTGGATTCGAATAAATGAAACAAATCCTGAAAGCGAATTAAACAAATTGAACGAATTTAATTATACAAATTTACGTAAATACAAATAAATAAAGTAATGCTGTTCATTCAAAGCGCATGCGCTGGTGATATCACCGGCGGCTTCATAAGTAAACATCTTCTTAAAAAAACATTCTTATGGCCCTCCAGGCCAACATGTATAGATTACAAAAAAGAAGGGGGGGGAGGGGAGATTTGTATCATACAGGTCAAACACGGAGTCACAAAATCATATATAAAATCAATACATTTTTATTGAACAACAAAGTTTAAAAAAAATTATGCATTCCTACACAAATCAATATTTCCATGCTTTGCAATTTACAATACTGATAATGACGTCTTCATGTGTCTACGCATTTCGCCAGGAGAGCTTCATCAGGACTCGTGAAAACATTATAATGATCATCTCAGTGCCACAAGCATCAACAGGCAGAGAAAGCCCCTGGGCGGGCATGGAGGTATCCAAGGGAACCCTAACGGAAGCAAAAGAGGATGTGTTGGGCGCTTGTGCCGACTGGATGGGATGAGAGTGGGAGGAAGGAGACTTCCAGATGGTGCAAGATTCCAGTGTTGTCACGGAAGGCAGCGCTGTAGGCAGGCAGAAGCCAAAAATCCCGCTGGCATATACAAAAATGGAAGACAGGCGCCACTCAGTAAAACAATCACTGTTTATTGCACAGCATACATGTCACACTTACATTAAAGCGGAGTTCCACCCTGGATTTTTTTTTTTTTTTTTAATACCCCCGGGACAGTCAGGGCTAGTGCATTCCACAATGGCTAGCCTCTGATCTGTCCCGGGTTGCACTTACCTGTTAGGACAAATACTTACCTTGCAAACGTCTTGTCCAGCGCTGCCATCTCAGATGTGGGCAGCTTGAAGCCAGCGAGATCCTCTTCGGCGTCTTCTTCCGCCTTCTTTGGTCCCACGATGCTCTGCGCCAGCCCCGACGTCACTTCCGGGTCGCGCGCGTCATCCCTCCACAGCTTCTGGGCATGCCCAGAAGCTGTTTAGAAGGGGATGACGCGCGCGACCCGGAACTGACGTCGGGGCCGGTGCAGGCGCAATGATTCCTGGGAGCTATGACGTTCAGCTCCCAGGAATCTTTGCAGAGCCAGGAAGTGACGACGGGCCGCGGCCGAGGAAGGAGGAAGAAGGAAGTAAGGTAAGTATTTTTTCTTCGCTACGAGGTAAGTAAAAAAAAAAAAAAATATGCGATTATCCATTTCTTTTTCAGGTGACCTGGAGCGAGAAGATGGAGGTAAGTATAAAAATAGAGTGGAACTCCACTTTAAGCAAGGGTACAGGCTTCTCCTTAAGGCTCATAGATCCCTTCTGTAACGTGGTACTTCCGCATTCGGCCAAGCATGCAGCCGGGAGATGATGTAACTTCAGGGAAGTCCAATGGGGGAGCTGGATCGAGCCGAGGACGGCGGTAAGCCGCTCGTCCACTAATGATGTAACGCGTTTCGGAGCATGCGCACTACGCTCCTTCTTCAGACAATGCGGAACACCCGCAGGATGTGGTCATTTATAGGCTAACTGTGCTAACCACAATGGAGGGGCGGAGCATTCTACACTCACTAAGATTTCGGATGCCATAGTTACCAATGTTAAACATTAAAAACTATTCATAATTCATAGTAAACATTAACCACTTAAGCCCCAGCCCTATTTCGGACACTTTTTGTTCACAAGTTAAAATCTGTTTTTTTTTTTTTCCTAGAAAACTACTTAGAACCCCCAAACATTATATTTATTTTTTTTAGCAAAGACTCTGGAGAATAAAATGTCGGTCATTGCAATATTTTTTGTCATTTGTCAAAACGCCATTTTTTTGGAAAAATTACAAAAAATCACATTTCACTGCATTTAAAAAATACTGAACAGTAAAGTCAGCCCATTTTTTTTTGTATATTGTGAAAGATGATGTCACGCCGAGTAAATAGATACCCAACATGTTATGGTTTAAAATTGCGCACACCCGTGGAATGGCGACAAACTACGGTCAATAGAAATCTCAATAGGCGACGCTTTAAATTTTTTTAACGGTTACCAGTTTAGAGTTGGAGTGTAGCTCTTTTTTTTAATGTTTGCTCACACTCTGGCGATTGCGGCGATACCTCACATGTGTGGTTTGAACAGTGATTTCATTCGCGGCTCGACTTCCGTGTATGTTTTTTTTCGTGCGCGAGCTAACGGTGACGGATTTTTTATTTATTTTTTCCTATTTATTGTATTTTTTTTAACTTAATTACAGGTTTAAAAAAAAAAAAAAATCTCATCACTTTTATTGCTGCCACAAGCAATGTAAACATCCCTTGGGACACCAATATGCAGTGACAGGTACTCTTTATGGAGGGATCGAGGGTCTAAAAGATCCTAGACCCCTCCACTACACTTTCATGTATGCAAAACGCCGAAAACGGCGTTTTTGCATACAGCCGTTTTTTAAATCTGCCGCCTTTTGCAGCAGAGTAACCCGGAAGTGACGTCATGGACGCCGCCTCCGGGTTACATCATCAGAGACCCGATCGAAGCCGCTTCCGGCTTAGATTGGGACTCCATCCAGCCGGCGGACGCGTCCGCCGGCTGGGTGCTGGGGGCTCCCGGTGGGACGGGAGCCCCGAACAAAGTCGCGGAAGGCGGCGGGAGGGGGGGGACATCCCCTCCCGCTCACCCGGATAACGATCGAGCGGCTCCCGAGCTGCATCGGTCATTACCGACGGAAAGCCGACCGTCGGCTGTAAACCACGGTACCAGGATGGTGCCTCTAGCTAGAGGCATCATCCCGGTATACCCCCGCAAAGTCTGCCGATGTAGATCTACGTCACTTTGCGGTAAGTGGTTAAGAATTAAAACAATCATTATGAAAGATGGACTCATTACATGGCACAAGAATACATGGAAAATGGAGAACGGGAAATGATTTCATTATTAGAATCACACAAGTATAATGTGTGTTTATGATAAAATCGCACATATAAAAAGCACATAAATATGAATATAAATAACCAATCAGAAAGAAAAAGAATAATAAATAATAAAGAGTGAAGGGTGAAAATAAAAAGATGTATATACGTATATGTATATATATGAAAAAAAAAACCCAAAAGATTTGGGAAAGAATTAAACATTAAGTGAAAAATAAAAAGTAAAATATATAAAATAAGTAGATAATAAACAAATGAAAAATAAAAAATAAATAATAAAAAAAATAATAAAAAAGGCAGATAGGGAAAGTGGATAGTAGAACACTATCAATGGAATTAATTTATCAGTGAAATTGATTATATAAAGATAATACTTCACAGAAAAATAAATAAATAAAATAAAAGATACCAAATAGGCCAAATATTATTTAAGTGGATTATAAATGAGTACACTAAGCATCAGCTCGCAGGGAATGCAGAACCAACCGTACAGTACAGTCCACACCCTATAGAATGGTGTTAACATCCAATTCCTCATTCAGTCCACCAGGTGAGAGGAAATCTACGGCATATATCCAATAGGTTTCTCTTTGGCAGAGCCGCTTAAACCTCTCAACCGCAGAGAAACTCCTTGGAATCGATTAAATCACCCATACACACAGGCCATCCGTGGATTTGGCATGATGATGTAAAAAGTGTCTAGGGACACTATGTATGTCTTTGCCCTCCCGATTGTGCGTGGGATCACCCAAGGTAAGTCGTTATTTAGGGTTTGATCATACAGGTGTTCATGCGCATCTAAGTAGACAATTTATCTAAGATCAAACTATGGGGTTAATATCTCAAAAGGGGCAACTGTTTGAGTATATGACTGGGTTCCCTTGGATACTCCCATGCCTGCCCAGGGGCTTTTTCTACCTATTGGTGCTTGTGGCACTGAGATGATTGTTATAATGTTTTTATGAGTCCTGATGAAGCTATCCTGGCGAAATGCGTAGACACATAAAGATGTCATTATCAGTATTGTAATTTGCAAATATTGACCGGTGCATGTTTAGGAGTGATTTACTGTACCTATAGGTAAGACCTATTATATAGGCAGAAAATCTGCCAAGGGAGTCTACTCCCACTTTAACATGTACCGAATGGTTAAATTGGCTCTCGCAGGACAACTGTAACACTCTCTAATACCCTAAAAACATTTTTTCCCAAGAGAAGAGATAGCCTAAGAACTTTCAACCAGAAAAGAAAATAACCTAAAACATCCTAACAGTATTCGACCAGAAATAGCTTAAAACAGTAGCCTAACAACATTCGACCAGAGGAAAAAAATAGCCTAAATAATAGCCCAAGAACATTCTACCAAAAAATAACTTAAAGCAATAGCCTGGCATTACACAACCAAAAAAAAAAAAAGCCCAATAGCCAAAGAACATTCAACCAAAAAAGGAAATAGCCAAAAATGTCCTAACAGCATTTGACTAAAAATAGCCTAAAACAATAGCACTAGATTATTTGACCAATATATGATAGCCTAAAACATCAGCCTAACAACATTCAACAAAAAATAGCCTAAAACAACACTAGATTATTCGACCAAGAGATGATAGCCTTAAACAATAGTCTAACAGCAGTCAACCAGAAAAGAAAATAACCTAAAAAAAAAGAGCAAAGGTACAATTGAACAGAAGATAAAATAGTCTAAAACAACAGCCTAAGTACAATCAACCAGATGAGAAAATAACCTAAAACTATAGTCTAACAACATTCGACCAGAGGGGAAAATAGCCTAAACAATAGCCCAAGAACATTCCACCAAAAATAACTTAACCACTTAAGCCCCGGAGGATTTGGCTGCTAAAAGACCAGGGGGTATTTTGCGATTCGGCACTGCGTGATTTTAACGGACAATTGCGCGGTCGTGCGACGCTGTACCCAAACAAATTTGACGTCCTTTTTTTCCCACAAACAGAGCTTTCTTTTGGTGGTATTTGATCACCTGTGCGATTTTTTGATCATGCGCTATAAACAAAAAAAGAGCGTCAATTTTGCAAAAATAACAATATTTTTCACTTTTTTTATATGAAATTCCCCCCAAAAAAATGTAAAAATCTAAATTTTTTAACATTTTCGGCCAATTTGTTTTATGCTACATATGTTTGGTTAAAAAAAAATCCCAAAAAGCGTATTTTGATTGGTTTGCGCAAAAGTTATCGCATTTACTAACAAAGGGAAAGATTTTTGTCATTTTTGTTGTTGTTTTTTTAACGCGTAATGGCGGCGATCTGTGATTTTTTTGCAGTACTGCGACATTGCGGCGGACAGATCGGACCCTTGACTGACATTTTTGACACTTTTGGGGTTACCAGTGACATTTCTACAGTAATCAGTGCTATATATATGCACTGTTACTGTAAAATTACACTGGCAGTGAAGGGGTTAACTTTTTTGAGAGTGAGGGGCTATGTGTGTCCCTAGGGGCGTGATTCTAACTGTGATTGGCTGTGGCTTCAGATGTATGAACAATGATCAACGGTCCTACATAGTAGAACCGTATGATCACTATTCATACACAGGGGAGAATGACAGGCGGCTTGTTTACACTAGCCGCCTGACTTTCTCCCTCTCCCCCGACGATCGCCGAGTGACCGGCGGACATCGGGTCTGCCGGTCACACGCGCGGGGGGGGGTCCGTGACCACTCGGGAGCGGGAGCGCGCCTCCGGGGGCGCGCGCTCGCTCCCTAGACCCTCACTGGCTAGCGACGTAGACCTACGTCACTCTGCCTGTGAGGGGCTGACCGCCGCAGTAAATAGTCGTGCGGCGGTCGGCAAGTGGTTAAAGCAATAGCCTGGCAATATACAACCAAAAAAAAATAAAAAAAAAACTTTAAAACAATAGCCTAAGAACATTTAACCAGAAAAGAAAATAGCCTGAAATATCCTAACAGTATTTGACCAGAAATAGCCTAAAACAATAGCACAAGATTAATTGACCAAGAGATAATAGCCCAAAACAATAGCCTAAGAACATCCAACCAAAATTAGCCTAAAACAATAGCTTAACAACATTCAACCAGAAGAGAAAATAACAAAAAAAAAAAAAAACAGGTACAATTAGCAGAAGAGAAAATAGCCTAAAACAGGGGTCCTCAAACTTTTTAAACAGGGGGCCGGTTCACTGTTCCACAGACACTGTTGGGGGCCGGACTATAGTTTGAAAAAATATGGACGAGTTCCTATGCACTTATTTTATTTGTAATGCACAAAAAACAGTACAATATTTAAAACCATGGCCTCAGGAACTAAAGTGCAAGCAGTGCAGACAAGTCCCTGTATGAACCCTTCAGAGCTGAAGACCTGACCCCCCCCCCCAAACTAGTGAATGACTACAAGTCCCAGCATGAACCCACAAGCTCTAAGGGGTCACATTCTTAAATCTCAGGGGCTCATGCTGGGACTAGTTGGGGGGGGGGGGGCTGTCATGTCCTCAGCTCTGATGGGTTCATGCTGGAACTAGTAGTCCTTCACTTTTGGGGGGTGGTTACATTCTTAGATTTCAGGGGGTCATGTTGGGACTTGTAGTCCTTCACTAGATAGGAGGGGGTGTCACGTCCTCAGCTCTGAGGGGTTGATGCTGGAACTTGCAGTCCTTCACTTTTTGGAAAATCATACCTCCCAAAATTAAAGGACTTCAAGTCCCAGCATGAACCACTGAGATCTAAGGATCAATGCAGCGTCACCAGTGCCCATCAGAGCAGCCTCATCAGTGCTCATCAATGCAGCCTCAGCAGTGTCCATCAATGGAGCCTCACCAGTTCCCATCAGTGCAGTCTGATCAGTGCCCATTAGCTCAGCCTCATCAGTGCCCATCAATGCAGCCTCACCAGTTGGTCCTGCTGGCCTGTAAGTTTTGCTGGGAGCTAGCCATGGCCTGTGGGTCCTGCTGGCCGCTGGCCTGTAAGTTCTGCTGGGAGCTAGCCATGGCCTGTGGGTCCTGCTGGCTGCTGGCCTGTAGGTTCTGCTGGAAACTGGCCATGGCCTGTGGATCCTGCTGGGAGCTGGCCATGGCCTGTGGATCCTGCTGGAAACTGGCCATGGCCTGTGGATCCTGCTGGAAACTGGCCATGGCCTATGGGTCCCAGCAGTACCTACAGGCCAGCAGGACTCAGTGGCCAGCAGGATTCACAGGCCATGGCCAGCTCCCAGCAGGATCCACAGGACATGGCCAGGTCCCAGCAGGATCCACAGGACATGGCCAGCTCCCAGCAGGATCCACAGGACATGGCCAGGTCCCAGCAGGATCCACAGGACATGGCCAGGTCCCAGCAGGATCCACAGGACATGGCCAGGTCCCAGCAGGATCCACAGGACATGGCCAGCTCCCAGCAGGATCCACAGGACATGGCCAGGTACCAGCAGGATCCACAGGCCATGGCCAGCTCCCAGCAGGATCCACAGGACATGGCCAGGTCCCAGCAGGATCCACAGGACATGGCCAGGTACCAGCAGGATCCACAGGCCATGGCCAGCTCCCAGCAGGATCCACAGGACATGTCCAGCTCCCAGCAGGATTCACAGGACATGGCCAGCTCCCAGCAGGATTCACAGGACATGGCCAGCTCCCAGCAGGATCCACAGGACATGGCCAGGAGGAATAGTGCCCATCATTGGTGTCAGTAGAAGGAATAGTGTCCCGTTACTGGTATCAATGGGAGGAATAGTGCCCCATTATTGGTGTCAGTGGGAGGAATAGTGCCCATCATTGGTGTCAATGGGAGGAATAGTGCCCCATCATTGGAGTCAGTGGAAGGAATAGTGCCCCATCATTAGTATCAGTGGGAGGAATAGTGCCCATCATTGGTGTCCGTGGGAGGAATAGTGTCCTATCATTGGTGCCAGTGGGAGGAATAGTGCCCCATCATTGGTGTCATTTGAAGGAATAGTGTCCTATCATTAGTGTCAGTTGGAGGAAAAGTGCCCCATCATTGGTATCAGTGGGAGGAATAGTGTCCCATCAGTGGGAGTAATAGTGCCCCTCACTGGTGTCTGTGGGAGGAATAGTGCCCCATCTTTGGCATCAGTGGGAGGAATAGTGCCCCATCTTTGGTATCAGTGGAAGGAACAGTGCCCCATCATTGGTATCAGTGTAGCTGCTTCTCTGAGCCATCGACCCTCAGCAATCAGCCGTTGGGATCACAACCTCCATGGTGTGCTCCCCGTCACTTGATCCTGCAGGTGACGCTGATAGGTTGCTTGGAACATGGACCCGGCTGATGTGCTTCAACCAGCTGATGATCAGCTCTAGGGCATAGTCTGCAGCCTTGAGATCCAGGAATCTAATCAGACCAAGGTTATGGGATTCCTTCAGAATTTGGCCTCCCGCTTTGGACAGCTTCAAGCCCCCTTAGGACCCCTCGGTTGAACAAACTCATTTGCAATCTGCTACTATTCCTCTTCCGGTCACAGTCGCAGCCGCAATTGATTTGCATCTACCAGCTCCGTCCTGTTACTCTGCGGACTCCAAGGCCTGAGGGGGTTCCTTAGTCAGTGCACCATTCAGTTTAAACTCCATCCCCAAAACTTCCTGTCTGATCGGGCAAAGTTAGCCTCTATTATTCCCCTCCATTCCATCGAGGCTTTAGCCAGGGCTGCCCCTCTATGGGAGAAGAATGATCCGGTGGTTTCTAGCCTGTCTGACTTCTTAAAACTCTTTCAGAATATCTTCGAGGAAATTGGGTCGTGTCTCTTCAGCGGCTAATGCCCTTTTATGTCCCCGCCAAGTCTGCTTCAGTGGGACAGTATGCTCTTCATTTTTGTAACCTAACTACTGAGCTGAGCTGGAATAATGAGGCCTCAGTTGCAACTTTTTTACATGGCCTCTCTGACAGAGTGAAGGATGAATTAGCGGGAAGAAGCATCCCTGCTGATCTGGACGTTGTAATCTCTTTGTGTAACCAGATCGATATTCGCTGTCAGGAGAGGGCCCTAGAAAAAGACGCCAGCACTTCCTTGCCCTTAGTCAGCCTGAGCTCCCCTCTCTTCGACCTGTGGAGCATCCCCTGCCAGCTGAGGAACCTATGCAGCTGGGCCAGACCAGGCTATCTTCCGGGGAACATGCTAGGCGCAGAACTCTGGGCCTGTGTCTCTTTTGTGGGGGCACAGGTCATTTTCGTGACATCTGCTCACTTCGTCCGGGAAGTATTGGAGTATTGGACCCAGAAATATCACCTTCACCTTCTTTCTGTGTTCCTCAATGTTGGCGCATCCTCTCATTTGGTCTCGGCATATCTGGATTCCAGAGCCGCTGGCAATTTTATGGACTGGAATATGGACTTACGGAACTGTATCTTCCATGAAGCTTTCCCTTTCACCCCTCACCACTCCACTGGTGGTCTCGGCGAATAATGGCACTGTTCTTCCAGGGGGACCTATCCAATTCCAGACCCTCCCTGTTAAGATGTTGGTAGGGGTACCCCACCAGGAGTTGATATCCTTTCTTATCCTATCTAAGGCCTCAACCCCTGTCATATTGGGCCTTCCTTGGTTACAGCTCCATTCTTCACCCGTTGACTGGACTTCTGGGCAGATCCTGGCTTAGGGTCCCTCGTGTTTCTCATCCTGCCTACTCAAGGTTGCCCCAAAAGAGAGACTTCCTGTTGCCACCACATCAGTATCTTCTTCTCTTCCCGCACCCGCACTTTGTGTTCTGCATAAAATCAGCTGAAGTGCTTCCTCCTCATAGGTGCTTTGACTGTGCTATTGACCTTGTTCCCGGGGCAACTCTGCCCAGGGGTCGTACCTACCCCCTGTCCATCCCAGAGACCCAGGCCACGTCGGAGTATGTTTCTGAAAATCTGGAAGAAGGATTCATACGGAAATCTTCTTCGCCTGCAGGAGCCAGATTTTTTTCTTTGCCAAGAAAGATGGTACTTTAAGACTCTACATTGACTATCGAGGCTTGGAAGCGGTGACAATCAAAAATCAATACCCCTTACCCTTAATATCTGAACTGTTCGACAGATTGAAAGGTGCCTCCATTTTTACTAAGTTGGATCTCAGGAGTGCATACAATCTGATCCGGATACAGTAAGGCAATGAATGGAAAACTGCATTTAACACTAGAGATGGACATTACAATTACTTGGTCATGCCCTTTGTGTAATGCCCCAGCATGTGTTCCAAAACTTTGTTAACAGAATCTTCATGGATCTGCTATATCAATTTGTTGTCATCTATGTGGATGACATTCTCATCTTTTCTGAAAACCTGGTTGTTCACAGAATCCATGTTTGGATTGTACTCCAGCATCTTAGATAGAATAATCTTTATGCCAAGTTGGAAAGGTGTTCTTTTGAATGTTCTGAGCATGGGCGTAGGAACCGGGGGGGACGGGGGGGACACATCCCCCCCAGGAAATAATGCGGGGGGGACGGGTATGCTGAAATCCCCCCCAGTTTAGCCGTGGCGCGCCCGAGCGCAGTACAATTGAATGTACCGCGCTCAGACCGCGCAGCCGCAGACGTGGCGGCCAGGGAGCAGCAGTGTGCCCGACCCGCCCATTCTGTGACAATAGCGAATGAGAATTCGCTATTGTCACACGGATCCTCTTCCCGGCCAATCAGGGAGCGGGTCCTCCCGCTTCCTGATTGGCCGAAAGGCAAACACCGTGCCATTGGACGAGGAGGAGGCGCCGCGGAAGGACTGAAGACTCAGAGACGCGTGGAGCCGGGGACTGAAGAGAAGCTGCGAGAGAGGTAAGTGCGGGGGGATCGCTGGCACTCTACAATCATTGGGGGCAATGTGTGGCTGGCACTCTGCAATCATTGGGGGCAATGTGTGGCTGGCACTCTGCAATTGGGGGCAATGTGTGGCTGGCACTCTGCAATTGGGGGCAATGTGTGGCTGGCACTCTGCAATCATTGGGGGCAATGTGTGGCTGGCACTCTGCAATCATTGGGGGCAATGTGTGGCTGGCACTCTGCAATTGGGGGCAATGTGTGGCTGGCACTCTGCAATTGGGGGCAATGTGTGGCTGGCACTCTGCAATCATTGGGGGCAATGTGTGGCTGGCACTCTGCAATCATTGGGGGCAATGTGTGGCTGGCACTCTGCAATCATTGAGGGCAATGTGTGGCTGGCACTCTGCAATCATTGAGGGCAATGTGTGGCTGGCACTCTGCAATCATTGAGGGCAATGTGTGGCTGGCACTCTGCAATCATTGAGGGCAATGTGTGGCTGGCACTCTGCAATCATTGGGGGCAATGTGTGGCTGGCACTCTGCAATCATTGGGGGCAATGTGTGGCTGGCACTCTGCAATCATTGGGGGCAATGTGTGGCTGGCACTCTGCAATCATTGGGGGCAATGTGTGGCTGGCACTCTGCAATCATTGGGGGCAATGTGTGGCTGGCACTCTGCAATCATTGGGGGCAATGCTGTGTTCTGGCACTCTGCAATCATTGGGGGCAATGCTGTGTTCTGGCACTCTGCAATCATTGGGGGCAATGCTGTGTTCTGGCACTCTGCAATCATTGGGGGCAATGTGTGGCTGGCACTCTGCAATCATTGGGGGCAATGCTGTGGCTGGCACTCTGCAATCATTGGGGGCAATGCTGTGGCTGGCACTCTGCAATCATTGGGGGCAATGTGTGGCTGGCACTCTGCAATTGGGGGCAATGTGTGGCTGGCACTCTGCAATCATTGGGGGCAATGCTGTGTTCTGGCACTCTGCAATCATTGGGGGCAATGTGTGGCTGGCACTCTGCAATTGGGGGCAATGTGTGGCTGGCACTCTGCAATCATTGGGGGCAATGTGTGGCTGGCACTCTGCAATCATTGGGGGCAATGTGTGGCTGGCACTCTGCAATCATTGGGGGCAATGTGTGGCTGGCACTCTGCAATCATTAGGGGCAATGCTGTGGCTGGCACTCTGCAATCATTGGGGGTCCTTTCCTGTTCCTTGGGGGGTCCTTTCCTGTTCCTTGGGGGGTCCTTTCCTGTTCCTTGGGGGGTCCTGTCCTGTCCTTGGGGGGTCCTGTCCTGTCCTTGGGGGTCCTGTTCCTTTGGGGGGTCCTATCTTATCCTGAGGGGTCCTTTCCTGTCTTTGGGGGGGTCCTGTCTTGCCCTGGGGGGTCCTGTTCTGTCCTACAAACACAGGCTGGCAGGCGGGTGGAGGGGGACGTGCACAGCGGAGTGGCATCATGCAAGACGTCTCACCAGCATAGGGAGAGTGCGCGGCGCGCACCAAGCACCCAGCCTAGGCGGCCAGGCCTAAAGCGCATGCGGGAGTGGCGTCACATGGACAGTACTGACTGACTACCTAGCAGTCTGTCCACTGTGTGTCGGGGATCGGGACCGGACAGTGAGGAGGTTCCGGCGGCAGCGCAAGGCAAGGCACTGGCAGCAAGCCAAGCAGCAGCACCAGCACTAATTTTTATTAATGCCATGGGATTAATTTGGGGGTTAATTTTTATTAATGCCAGGTGGGTTAATTTTTATTAATGCTATGTGGGTTAATTTTTATTAATGCTATGTGGGTTAATTTTTATTAATGCTATGTGGGTTATGTGGATATAATAAACAAATTCGATGAATTAATTGTATTGCACACACACACACACACACTATCTCTCGCAGTTTACTGAAAAAGCATATACCTGGCGAGTAAAAATGCTGTCCCCCCCAGATTTGTGTGGGTTCCTACACCCTTGGTTCTGAGGTCCTGTTTTAGGCTGTTTTGATTCTTGTTTGGGTTTTCGTATGGATCCTGGAAAGGTCTCGGCCATTACTAGCTGGCCTCCCCCTGCCAGCCTCAAGGAGACACAACGCTTTCTTGGGTTCACAAATTACAGGCAGTTTATTAGGAAATACTCTTCCATTGCTGCACCGATTAGCGTCTTGACCAAGAAGGGTGGGAATGCCAAGGAGTTGCCTTCAGAAGTTGTCTCTGCATTTCATGAGTTAAAAAAGGTCTTTGTTTCTGGACCTCTCTTGAGAAGACTTAATCTTGGGGAGCCATTCTTTATTGAACTGGATGCTTCTTCGACTGGGGTGGGAGCTGTGCTTCTTAAATCCTTTGAGAGGAAACATCAACCATGTGGAATCGACCCTCAGCAGTCAGCCATTGTGCTCACAACCTCCATGGTGCGCTCCCCGTCACTTGGTCCCGCAGGTGGATGCTTACAGCCCCACTGTTGCTGATGGTGGGGGGCGTAATGCCCCAAAGTAAGCAAAGGGCTGCATCTGGCCCTCGGGCTGTAGTTTGGAGATCATTTGTCTAAAACAAGAATATAACAACATTCGACCAGAAGAGAAAATACTTTAAAACCTAACTCCAGCTTTGCTGTCTCTATAAATAGTTCATTTGGCCCAAACAAACCATTTTGGTTACTGAGAAAAGGGGCCGCTGTCAGTGCTGTATAAACTTTGTGGAGTATCAGCTACATACATACCAGCACTGTTTAGGAGATATTCACACTGCATGCAGCCGGTGACGTCACCGGCGCATGCGCTCTGAAGTGATGGTATACCCGTGCGGTCCCTTCAGAGCTCCGTGCCGCAGTCCATGACTTACGCGCATGGGAGTGATGTCATCGTGCTGTGGCCATTTAGACGCCCGGAGGATAAGAACCCAGAAGTGAGGATGGAAGCACCTGTCAGTGGTGACAGCACAACGCTGGAGGGCTTCCTCCTAAGGTAAATATTTCATTATGTGTTAGTATGCAATGCATCCAAACACTGTAAGTCGCGATAATGCCAAGGAGCTCAATCTTAGTCTCATCTGACCACACACTTTCTCCCAATCCTTCTCTGAATCATTTAGATGTTCATTGGCATGACTGTACATGTGTCTTCTTGAGGAGGTGGATTCGCTGTGTTTGGAGGAAGAAAAATGCAGACTATGACCCTAAGAACACCATCCCTACAGTCACCATCCCTACAGTCACCATCCCTACAGTCACCATCCCTACAGTCAAGCACAGAGGTGTAAACAAGATGCTTTGGAGCTGTTTCTCTGCTTTACAGGTACAGGCCGACTTTGCTGCAATTAAAAATGACCTATGGAAGGGGCCATGTATTGTAAAATTTTGCATGAGAACCTTCTTCCCTCAGCCAGAACACTGAAGATGGGTAGTGGATGGGTCTTCCAGCATGACAATGACCCAAAACATACCACCAAGGCAACAAAGAAGTGGCTCAAGAAGAAGCACATTAAGGTCATGGAGTGACCTAGCCAGTCTCCAGACCTTAATCCTATAGAAGATTTATGGAGGGAGCTGAAACTTGGAGTTTCCAAGTGACAGCCAAGAAACCTTAAGGATTTAGAGAAGATATGAAAAGAAGAGTGGACCAAAATCCCTCCTGAGATTTGTGCAAACCTGGCCACCAACTGCAAGAAATGTCTTACCTCTGTGCTTGCCAACAAGGGTTTCTCCACCAACTACTAAGAGATGTTTTGCTTGGGGATCAAAAATGTATTTCACTCACTGAACTGTAATTCAATTTATAACATTTGTATCATGTGTTTTTTTTTTTTGTATTCCTGGTTGATATTCTGTTTCTATTATTTAAAATGCACCTACAATAAAAATGATAGACCTTTCATTTCTTTGTAAGTGGGCAAACTCACAAAATCTTCTGCAGGGGATCAAATAATTATTTTCCCCACTGTGTGTATATATGTATATGTATATATATATATATATATATATATATATATATATATATATATATATATATATATATATATATATATATATATATATATATATATATACACAGTATCTCACAAAAGTGAGTACACCCCTCAAAATAACTTAACACACAGCCATTAATGTCTAAACCGCTGGCAACAAAAATGAGTACACTTAGTACACCCCTAAGTGAAAATGTCCAAATTGGGCCCAAAGTGTCAATATTTTGTGTGGCCACCATTATTTTCCAGCACTGTCTTAACCCTTTTGGGCATGGAGTTCACCAGAGCTTCACAGGTTGCCACTGGAGTCCTCTTCCACTCCTCCATGATGACATCACAGAGCTGGTAGATGTTAGAGACCTTGCGCTTCTCCACCTTCCATTTGGTGATGCCCCACAGATGCTCAATAGGGTTTAGGTCTGGAGACATGCTTGGCCAGTCCATCACCTTTACCCTCAGCTTCTTTAGCAAGGCAGTGGTCATATTGGAGGTGTGTTTGGGGTCGTTATCATGTTGGAATACTGCCCTATGGCTCAGTCTCTGAAGGGAGGGGGATCATGCTCTGCTTCAGTATGTCACAGTACATGTTGGCATTCATGGTTCCCTCAATGAACTGTAGCTCCCCAGTGCCGGCAGCACTCATGCAGCCCCAGACCATGACACTCCCACCACCATGCTTGACTGTAGGCAAGACACACTTGTTTTTGTACCCCTCACCAGCTTGCCGCCACACACGCTTGACACCATCCGAACCAAATAAGTTTATCTTGGTCTTATCAGACCACAGGACATGGTTCCAGTAATCCATGTCCTTAGTCTGCTTGTCTTCAGCAAACTGTTTGTGGACTTTCTTGTGCATCATCTTTACAAGAGGCTTCCTTCTGGGACAGCAGCCATGCAGATCAATTTGATGCAGTGTGCGGCGTATGAGAGAGGCTGACCCCCCACACCTTCAACCTCTGCAGCAATGCTGGCAGCACTCATAAGTCTATTTTCCAAAGACAACCTCTGGATATGTTGCTGAGCACGTGCACTCAACTTCTTTGGTCGACCATGGTGAGGCCTGTTCTGAGTGGAACCTGTCCGTTTAAACCGCTGTATGATCTTGGCCACCATGCTGCAGCTCAGTTTCAGGGTCTTGGCAATCTTCTTATAACCTAGGCCATCTTTATGTAGAGCAACAATTCTTTTTTTCAGATCCTTGGAGAGTTCTTTGCCATGAGGTGGCATGTTGAACTTCCAGTGACCAGTATGAGAGAGTGAGAGCGATAACACCAAATTTAACACACCTGCTCCCCATTCACACCTGAGACAGTAACACTAACGAGTCACATGACACCGGGGAGGGAAAATGGCTAAATGGGCCCAATTTGGACATTTTCACTTTTGTTGACAGCGGTTTAGACATTAATGGCTGTGTGTTGAGCTTTTTTGAGGGGACAGCAAATTTACACTGTTATACAAGCTGTACACTCACTACTTTACATTGAAGTGTCATTTCTTCCAGTGTTGTCACATGAAAAGATATAATAAAATATTTTTAAAAAAGTGAGGGGTGTACTCACTTTTGTGAGATACTGTGTATGTATGTATGTATATATATATATTATATATATATATATATAGTAAAAAAATCTGGACAAGGCAGACATTAAACTTTGTAAGCTGCGACTATTTGTACAAATCTATTTCAGTCCACTATTTCCTATTTAAGGCAACCTGATACCATAACTCACCGACAGTAGTAACAAATGCTGAAAGTAATTATAGGGCTATGTAGGCAGTTAAATGTATTCTGGTACTTAATTTTGCCATAAAATTTAACATTTACACTGCTCCCATGCCTCGCGTGAAGGCCGAGCACGTCTTGCTTTTTTGCCTTTTCTCGCAGCTTGCTGTTTCAGAACCCTTTATGTAAATCCTGCCTTACAAAAAAAAAAAAAAAAAAAAAAGTCTGCCAAATAAAGTGGGGCATGGAGATACATTAGATCAAAGGCATTTCATTAAAATTGTACAGGCGGCCCTGTTCGCAGCACAGACTGCGAACAATCCATCCTTGCCCTGAAGAGATCACAATCTAATTCTGGAACGGGAAGAGCTGTACAGGGTAAAAGTAGAACCCAGCGGGGGACCTCTTTACATCTGTAAACTGCACAGCCGCTGGAGTGAACACATCACAGGGAGAATGTATTTAAAGGCAGGGTACATGTGCGGATGGTAAAGTCATGCTTTATACTACGGGAGAACCTTACAAAGTTGAATCAAAGGTGCACTCCAGTATAGTCTAAGAGAGGAAATTCTGCTTTTATATGGGCTCGGGGACACGGGGTACCTGCTGAGGGCCTCTTATTCCCGGCGTTCATTTCATGCAGCTGATTACCTCGCTATCTGACACCCCGTGGTCGCATGTATATATACTTTTTGCAAATTACCCTGGAATCTAATGCTGGCTGTAAATGCCCCCTGAGATGACACCTGATCAGAGATGGGGTTACGGGCTCGAGGTGAACCCTATGCGATTGAGGAATTCATAGTGAATTTCTCCAGGCCCAATTCTTTGTAACCATAACGCACAGCCTGGCCTTTAAACTTAGGTCAGGCTTAGAAGGACCCATATTGGGAGCTTCATTATGTGCCAGCCCTCTCACTATAAAAAAAGATTGGTTCCCAGCAGCCATTTGCCTGTGCGCATTGGAGTCATCTAAGAAGGTCCAACAGTCTGTGCAGGGTAAGGTGACCAGATTTTCAAAATGAAATGCAGTGGCAACTAGTTTATGCAATTGTTGATTTTGCTGTACTTTCAGTTTACATTACTGTTGCCTATGTTTAGGCATTTTTTGTATCTCATTGCAAAAACCTTTCCAATACAAATACTGAAACAAAATGAAATGCAGGGTCATCCTACTGACCATGTCCACTTAAAATGGGGCGGAGCAGGGGCAGGGCGAATAGCAGCGTTTCCCTCTCTTTTCTTTTTCCCCCCACCCCCTCCTCCCATCCCGTCATGTCTCCATCAGGTTCAGCTCCGGCCTTCTCAGTGCTCCTGCCCCTTGTGGTCTCTGGGTCGGGTTTTGTTTCCCCCTTGGGAGGTTGGGAGATCTACAGCACGTGCCACATGTGCAAACTCTTTGATTCAAATCACAAACACCTTGATGTAAGTGTGTAGCATATAATGTCTTCCTATGTACATTTTTATATATCTAATGTCAATAACTAATGTAAATCTTTTTTCTGTACTACATGTATATATATGATATATGATATGATATAGTATGATATATGTTCTGAGGAAATTTGGACTATCTCTCTCCCTGAGGACGACTATTTAGTCGAAACGCGTAGGGGTCTTGGGTCCCACATTCAGTTCCTTAGTACATGTGTATGTATGGCATATTTGGGACCTGATCTGCTTCTTGTTTTTACTAGGCATCTTGAGGAATGTCTATATGTCTTCACATTTTGTATATTTTTTATCTACTTGATTTATACATGTTAATAAAGGATATATCTTTTTAACCCATCTACATCTCCTGCTTTACTTGCACCATTGACCATACGTCTGTACTATTTACATTTAAGCATCAGAAACATCCCATTCCCCCGCTCTTTCCTTGGAGGAGGTCCTTGGTTGGGACTAACCTCACAGGTTATTTTTGTAGCGTATAAAGCATGATGTGCCAAATGATGGGTGAGGCCAAAAGTGTGCTAATAATGGGAGCAGCTTAAAGGAGTAAGGTTATATAAAACCTGAGTATACTCTGCTCTAGGTTATAAGCATGTAACACAGAGAGCAGGGGTCAATAATAGGTAATGCACAGAGTGCAGGGGTCAAGAGTAAGTAATGCACAGAGTGTAGAGGTCAGAAGTAAAAAAATGCACAGAGTACAGAGATCAGGAGTAAGCTAAACATAGAGAGTGCAGAGGTCTGGAGTGAGTAACGGTCAGAGTGCAGATGTCAGCAGTAAGCAATCCATAGAGTGTAGAGGTAGTAGTAAGTAATGCACAGAGTGGAGAGGTCTGAATCAGATAATGTACAGAGTAGAGAGGTCAGGAGTAAATAACACACAGAGTTCAGAGGTTGGGAGTAAACAAGGGACAGAGTGCAGAGGTCTGGGCTAAGTAACACGCAAAATGAATAAGTCAGTAATAAGTAAAGCACAGAGTGCAGAGGTCAAGAGTAAGTAACACCAGAGTGTAGAGGTCAGGAATAAAAAAATGCACAGATTGCAGAGGTCAAGAGAAAGTAACGCTCAGAGTGTAGAGGTCAAATTCAAGTCAAAGGTTGTGCAGCGTCCCACTCATCACACGTGGGAACTGCAAATGTATTATTTCTTTGTCATCGCTGTATTGCATGTCATTTTGCATTTGACATTTGTTAATCCCTGTTCATAGGCTGGTCAAGTGTGCTTCATACTTCCCACCACAAGATGGGGATAGCACCACCCTGGGATATCTATCCCAGCTCAGGTTTATCTGTGGTCAGTGTTCAGTTCAGGAAGTGAGTGTACAGAGGAGAATGTGAAGGTGACAGAAGGTCAGTCCAGAGAAGGGACAAATTGGAACTGCTTAAATCAAAGGGTAAAAGCCACCAAACGGCAGCAAGACCTTTGAGAATAAAGGTGAAGGATTTCCTTAGCCACTGGCAACCTCACCAAATTTCACTGGATTCTAAAGGGACCAGGAACAAGTAAGCATTATACTGAACCACAGCCTGAGACAAGACCTACCAAAACCTATTAACAGTGGATCAGCAGAATTCCTCTATTTACCCAGAGACTGTATTCTATCTGAATGTTTGTACTGCAATCAAAACCAGTCAAGTTGTGAGTTGTATCCTACAACTGTCTACCTCATTCTTCCCTATTGCTATCACAACTGGTTGTACCACCATTAACGGTACTGGCGTCATGACAAATACCACCAAGGGACCCAGCCACAACAAGCACTCTAAACACCCCTGTCATCACGGGCACCTCAACCACCATCTTGGCTGGCGTTTCCCTATCACAGAGCGTGCCCCGGAGGATTTCGTGCTGTCTTCCTCTTCACTGTGCGACCAGCCCAGGGAGGCTTTCTGCTAACCGTGAGTAAACCGATGAACTGTATTATTGCTGTCTCTCATCGGCCCACCGTGCACCTCACGTGTCGCCCCTGCGGTTCTGGCTCGTCGCATAAAAATTTGGCGTCACGAACAGGATTATTAACCCCTGAGCCTTATCTAAAAGACTGTCGCATCAGAATAAGCCCCTTTGCTTTATTGAGAGACTGTTTACTTATTGCATGCTGTGTGGGGCCACAGAACTGTTTAAACTGTTTCAAAGTCGCATGGAAGTGTTTTCCCAGTTATCAGCATAAAAATCGCAGCATCCAAAGAGAGAAAATCAGACGTTTGTGTGTCAACAAAACTGCTTGCTGTATTTGAATTGACTGTTTCTATTCACTTAAAATGGCTGCCGGAGGCCTTCTTGTTTAAAAATTTCTGCGCCATCACTGTGAATAAGTTAGTGACACCCCCTGAAGAGCGGGAAATTTTGGTGCCACCCATTTATGCAAAATTGTCCGGCCAGCCCGCCTTACCTTTGCTGTTTCAATCCTGGGAGGAGAGTGTGACAAGCGCACGCCCCAGAAGTCACGAGACTTTGCATGCGAACAAAAGAGAAAATAATCGCATTGCTTGCCGTCCGAGCAGTAATCGCAACCTGTCAGCTGCCTCTACTAACTATAAGGAGCACTAATAGCAGGAACTCTGCCAGAGACCCAAAATCAACATTGCTGCAGCATTGTATTCAGCCGGCATTAAATTCTTAAAGGGCCATACACCCGCAAGACAGCGGTTGCCCATAGCAACACCGCACAAAAAGTGTCTAAAAACGCATTTGACTTACCTAACTAGAATTCACCTGCTGTTACCATGTCCGTGCAGGAATATAACATGCAGCCTGACCTCAGCGGACCCCCTGCAGCAGCCGCAGTCGGTCCCAGTACAATACCAACCACTGCAGCACCAAGCTTAATGCCTTTAACCATGCCTTATTATTTTGGGGCCCCCTGGTTCCCACGATATTCTGGAGAAATTCATACTTTAAGGGACTTTAAAGAAAAAATTCTTGCTGTGTTCAGATTGTACCCTGTATCCCCAGAGCAACAGATGGAGATTCTTCTTGCGCAATTGGAAGGAGCTGCGCTCAGAGAAGTGAAATCTTGGCCAAGCTCAGAGAGAAAGACCATGGAGCAGATTTTTGAACGTCTCTACACCACCTTTGAACCCAGAACCGTGTCAGAGGTCAAGATGAGGTTCTTCAGCAAGAAACAGCAATCTGGTGAGTCACTCAGAGACTTTGCATTATCTTTGCAGGAATCCCTTAGAGCTGTTGTCCAAGTAGACCCCCGTGAGGCAGAGAATCAGGACAAAACCCTAAAAGAACAATTTATTGAAGGCGTCAATACAGACAATCTAAAGAGCCAACTAAGAATGTTAGCCGCCCAACATCCAGGAGCTACCTTCTTAGATTTTAAAGAATTAGCTATCAGCATACTGGGAAAAAGCCCACCAACAGAACCTGTTAGATCTGTTGAAGTGCCTGTATCACAGCTGGTTACCCCTGTAAAGTCTTTACCTATAGTCAGTCAGGCAACCCAAGCTCCAGTTCCTGACGCAGTTGCTGCCTTGACTGAGCAAGTCCATTTCCTGACTAAAAGTCTGGAGAAAGTCCACCGAAAGTTGGAACAATGGGAGAAACCATTAATGCTAGAGGATGAGATACCTGTGTCCAGAAGGATCTTCCCCTCTAATTATAGAGAGACTTTTTCCAGAAATTCTGGCGGACGCCCCCTTGACCGCACTAGTACCCCTAAGCGGCCTATCTGCACGTACTGTCACAAGCCAGGCCATACAGACGCAACCTGCTGGCAGTTAAACAGGGAAACCCCCGAGGCCAAGGACCACCCCTCGGGAGTTAAACCAATAGGTCCAGAAGATCCCCACTGGATGCCAAGATACGTAGGATCCCGTCCAGAAGTGACACTTCAAATAAATGGAGTTCCTTTTGTTGCCCTAGTTGACACAGGATCCCAAGTCACCACCATCCAACAAGCAGCCTTTGAAAAATACTGGGATCAAAATCAGCTTACCCAGCCTCCAGAATCCTGGCTGAGTCTCATAGCCAGTAACGGCAAACCCGTACCAGTCCATGGTTATTGGGAACCTACCATTCAAGTAGGAGGAACTACACTACCTCGACAAGGCCTTATTGTGGTACGAGTCAGAGACAATAACCCTAACCCTCCAATAGTCCTAGGAATGAATGTCCTCAGAAACTGTTATGTTGAGATGCTAGAAGCCTTGCACCAGTTAGTGCCTACTGCCTCTCCTGATTCTAAGAAGGTTATCCAACAAACCATCCGTGTACTAAATGCGCAACAGAGATTCACCAACGAAAAAGGAGAAATTTGCTGTGCCCGCATCCGGGATAAGCAACCTGTGATCCTCAAACCCAACACCGAAACTCTCCTGTGGTGCCGAGCTGTAGTCGAAATTCAAGGTCAAGACTACCAAGCCCTGGTAGCGCCTGTTGTTTTGGAAGACTATCCTCTAGTTAGAGCTGCAAGAAGCCTAGTAACCGTCTCTGAAGGTAAAGTGCCTATTCGACTCCTAAACTTGAGTGATAGCAGTGTAACACTAACAAAACATCGTCCTATCGCACAGCTAATCCAAGTCACTTTTCAAGATGTCATCAGTGTGGCTACAGCTACCACAGAAGAAATTACCAAGAGACAGAACCCACAGGACCAAAATGTAAACACATCCTGGTGGAAAGAACTTCATGTGGGAGATGCTTCTACACCGGCAAACCAAATTGAGGGAGTACTAAAAATTGTGAAGGAGCTTCACCGTGCCTTCAGTAAGCATTCTACAGACTATGGAGAAGTGGATATCATCAAGCACTCCATCCCTACAGGTTCACACCCACCGATCAAGGAAAGATATCGGCCTATACCACCAACTATGTACCAATCCGTAAAGCAAATGATCCAAGAGATGAAGGACTCCAATGTCATTAGAGACAGCCATAGTCCATGGGCTGCACCTCTAGTTCTTGTCCGTAAAAAGGATGGTAATATCAGATTCTGTGTGGATTACAGAAAAATTAACCAAATCACCCACAAGGATGCTTACCCTTTACCACGCATAGAGGAATCTTTGACAGCTTTAGGATCCTCAGCCTACTTCTCTACCCTTGATTTAACCAGTGGATACTGGCAAGTACCAATGGCACCCGAAGATCGTGAGAAGACTGCATTTACCACCCCTATGGGCCTATTTGAGTTCAACTGCATGCCTTTTGGACTTTGCAATGCGCCCGGAACTTTTCAAAGATTAATGGAGCGTTGCTTAGGACACAAAAATTTTGAAACCGTCCTGTTGTACTTAGACGATGTCATCATCTACTCAAAATCTTATGAAGATCACTTGAAACATTTGGCCGAAGTTTTTCAAATCCTCATTAAACATGGACTCAAAGTCAAACCATCTAAGTGCTATCTACTGAAGTCAGAAGTCAAATACTTAGGGCATATTGTAAGCTCTGAAGGTGTTAAACCGGATCCAGAGAAGATAGCCGCAGTCCGAAATTGGCCTACTCCTACTACAGTGAAAGTAGTGAGGAGTTTTCTCAGTTTCGCAGGATACTACAGACGCTTTATTCCTCATTTTGCCCAAATTGCGGGGCCAATACTAGAACTTCTGAGAGGACATCCTAAGAGGTACCAAAAGTCTCCAATACCAGTTGAATGGAACACAGAAAGAGAAATTGCCTTCCATCTCCTGAAGAAGAAGTTAACAGAACCACCAATCCTAGGCTATCCAGATTACCAGCAGCCATTTCATCTTTACACAGATGCTAGTAAGAAAGGTTTGGAAGCTGTCCTGTCGCAAGTACAAGAAGGAAAAGAAAGAGTTATTTCCTACGCTAGTAGATCTCTTAGAGGTACTGAAAGAAATGACCAAAACTATAGTTCCTTCAAATTGGAATTCCTCGCACTCGTGTGGGCTGTTACAGAAAAATTTAAAGATTACCTTGCCGCAACACCATTTGTGGCCTTCACAGATAACAACCCACTAGCACATCTTAATACCGCTAAGTTGGGAGCATTGGAACAAAGATGGGCCTCACGCCTAGCTAACTACGATTTCACCATAAAATACAGAACAGGAAAAGCAAATGAAAATGCGGATGCATTATCCCGTCTGCCTACCCAAGAAGACCCTACTACACAGGAAGAGGTTTGGGAAGAGGTAGAAATGCCAGCTTTTTACAAAAATTTTGCCCAACAAGACATTATCACCATCAAAGGAAGAAAAGTTCTTAACCTTCAACAACAAGTGGATCCAAGATCCCAAGAGGACAAAGAAAGGTGGATCAAGCTGCAAAATGAAAGCAGAGTGTTGGGAGAACTGCAAGATTTCTTCACCAGCGGAAGAACACCTGAAAGAATTCGCAGAAGAAATGCTGATCCAGAATTGTCAAAACTTTGGAGACACAGAAAACATCTCTTCCTACAGAAGGGCCTACTATTAAGAAGAACTTTAGACCCAATTACCTGGGATCGTCTATACCAAATCTTAATACCACGCCGAGATGCAAGAATCATTCTTGAAATGTACCATGACCAATCGGGACACTTTGGTGTGCAGAAGACAGAAGCTACCATCCGTAGAAGATTCTATTGGATTGGGATGAGGGGAGACATTGAAAAGTGGTGTCGAGAATGTTCCAACTGTGCTGTTGGAAGAAATGAAAAACATGACCAAAAAGCACCCTTACATCCTATTGTAAGCCAAACACCGCTAGAAATAGTTGCAATTGACCATGTGAATCATTGATCACTATACCAAATTTGTTGTAGCCGTACCTGTCAAGGACTTGACCGCTAAAACAACTGCAGATGCTTTCTGGAAACATTTCCTATTGCCATATGGATGCCCAGAAAGAATCCTTACAGATCAGGGATCTGCCTTTGAGTCGCAACTCTTCAAAGAACTGTGTACACTTCACAATTGTCAGAAAATCAGGACCACAGCCTACCACCCCCAAGGGAATGGACTTTGCGAAAAAATGAACCAAACTCTAATTGAGATGTTAAGAGCAGTACCACCTGCTACAAGAAGTGATTGGCCTACTATATTGCCTCAATTGATGTACACCTACAATAACACCATTCACTGTTCTACTGGGTATACACCTTACTATCTCATGTTTGGCCGACAAGGTAAACTGCCTGCTGACCATACTTTGGGCATACAAGTGCCTGATGCAATCAACCCTCTACCAAAGACTGATTGGGTGAGTGAACACCAAAGACGTCTAATTGATACACAAGAAATTGTTCAACATCGCATGGAACATGCTCATGAAAAGCAACAAAAAGATTATAACCAATCTGCCAAAGCAGAACCTCTCAAAATTGGTGACCATGTATGGTTAAAAAACGACCATCGCACCAGCAAGTTAGATAGCAAATGGGAGAGAGAACCTTACACAATTACAGCTATTCTCAATCCAGAGACTCATACTTATGAGATCACTAAAGAGAACAAATCACGTGTAGTACATCGCAATCGCCTTAAGTTATGTCTCAAGGAAAGTACTCAAGAAGAAACTCTTCAAGAAGAAGCTGTCCAAGAGGAAACTCAATCCAAGAGCCTACAAAATCATCTGATTCAGAGGGTCCACTACAGTCTTTTGGAAAAGCATTATTAGACTCTGATCCTTTACAGTGGTTCCTTACACCATGGCTCAATATCTTAGTGCCTGCCAAGACCAATACAACCACACTTCAACCAGAAGAGCTATCTCAAGAAGTGTCTACTACAGCTCAAGAGACACCAAGTTCCCTTGAAACAAGACCTGTAGAAACTCAGCCGCTACGAAGATCCGACAGGACTACAAGAGGACAACCACCTGTCCGTTTTAAGGATTTCCTACACCAGCAGCCATGAAGACAACTACCAACCCTGCCATCTCATCGTTGAATGCATCCTTACATCATCTGAAGTTCCAGAGTGAGAAGAAGACTTACTTGTGATATGTTCATTTCCTTTAAAGGACTTTTTAAAAGGACTACTTACCTACTGTTTTGCAACGTTCAAGCCTGCACCCGGAGATAGACTTTCACGTACCTGAGCCTCCGTGATATTCTTCTGTTGACATTTTTTCCTGTGCCCAGGGAACGGACTCATACCCTGTGAGCCTCCTGAGATGTTATTTTTGTTTTGTTTTTCCTTTTTCCATCTCATCGTGGACTATTCTGGTTTTGCCATACATCACCAGTCTTCAGAGGAAAAGCTACACCCCTTTTTGTCACCTTTTGTCACATTTCGTTGTTGCCTGAGATATGTTTGCCTAACCCATTTTACTTGCAGATACAAGAAGTACAAGAATGGGGTTATGTTGTTATTTCCTATGCATGCATGCTTTTCCCTTTCTCTTATATCTTACAGGAAGACACAACATCGAGTCAAAAATGTGTCGAGGTCGACACACGTTTTACCATGGGGGTATGCAGCGTCCCACTCATCACACGTGGGAACTGCAAATGTATTATTTCTTTGTCATCGCTGTATTGCATGTCATTTTGCATTTGACATTTGTTAATCCCTGTTCATAGGCTGGTCAAGTGTGCTTCATACTTCCCACCACAAGATGGGGATAGCACCACCCTGGGATATCTATCCCAGCTCAGGTTTATCTGTGGTCAGTGTTCAGTTCAGGAAGTGAGTGTACAGAGGAGAATGTGAAGGTGACAGAAGGTCAGTCCAGAGAAGGGACAAATTGGAACTGCTTAAATCAAAGGGTAAAAGCCACCAAACGGCAGCAAGACCTTTGAGAATAAAGGTGAAGGATTTCCTTAGCCACTGGCAACCTCACCAATTTTCACTGGATTCTAAAGGGACCAGGAACAAGTAAGCATTATACTGAACCACAGCCTGAGACAAGACCTACCAAAACCTATTAACAGTGGATCAGCAGAATTCCTCTATTTACCCAGAGACTGTATTCTATCTGAATGTTTGTACTGCAATCAAAACCAGTCACAGTAAAAGTTGTGAGTTGTATCCTACAACTGTCTACCTCATTCTTCCCTATTGCTATCACAACTGGTTGTACCACCATTAACGGTACTGGCGTCACGACAAATACCACCAAGGGACCCAGCCACAACAAGCACTCTAAACACCCCTGTCATCACGGGCACCTCAACCACCATCTTGGCTGGCGTTTCCCTATCACAGAGCGTGCCCCGGAGGATTTCGTGCTGTCTTCCTCTTCACTGTGCGACCAGCCCAGGGAGGCTTTCTGCTAACCGTGAGTAAACCGATGAACTGTATTATTGCTGTCTCTCATCGGCCCACCGTGCACCTCACGTGTCGCCCCTGCGGTTCTGGCTCGTCGCAGTTGGACTAAGAAACACACAGAGTTAAGAGGTCAGGAGTAAATAATGCTCAGAGTGCAGAGGTCAGGAGTAAGGAATGCTTAAAGTGCAGAGGACAACACACAGAACGTAGAGGTCAAATGTAAGTCAAGGGTCAGACTAAGTAACACACAGAGTTCAGAGGTTAGGATAGAGGCATATCTAGAACCTTTAGGGCCCCGGTGCACCCATCAGTGCCATCAGATTCACCTATCAGTGCTTTTTAATGCCCATCAGTGCCCCTTTTCAGTGCTCATCAATGCCGACTATCAGTGCTCGTCAGTACCCATCAGTGCTGCCTATCAGTGCCCATCAGATCCACCTATCAGTGCTCATCAATGCCGCCTATCAGTGTCCATTAGTGCCATCTATCAGTGCTGCCTATCAGTGCTCAATGCCCATTAGTGCCACATATAAGTGCTCATCAATGCCCATCAATGCTACCTATCAGTTTAGCTTATCAGGGCTCATCAATGCTGCCTATCAGTGCAGCCTATCAGTGCTTATCAATCCCAGTTATCAGTACCTTTTGTGTCTCCTATCAGCCCTGCCTATCAGTGCTCATCAATGCCACCTGCCTCCCCAGCAGGGCTTTGAGCTGAGAGCATTTCACTCAAATAGCTCAGAGCCGGCAATGACAGCTCCCCCTCCTACCTTCCTTCTCTCTTGTATGGATGAACCTTATCCTTCTCCCTCAACCTCTCCCCTCCTGTGTGCACTTCATGAAGTGTGAAGCTAATGAGCTCACACTTTCTGCGGTGCACACAGGAGGGAAGGGAAGGGGCGGGGGGAGAAGGTTTAGATCGGCTCTCTCCTCTTCCATCCATACAAGGGAAGAGGGAGGAAGGAGGGATGGAGGAGGGGGGAACTGTCAATGCCGGCTCTGAGCTATATGAGGAAAACACTCTCAGCTCAGAGCCCTGCAACTAGCAACTCCGCTGGGGCCCCCCCGACAGTGGCGGAAAGCCAGGCCCCGGTCGCCAGTGTGACTGGTGCTACCTTGGTAGTTCCGCCACTGGGTCAGGAGTAAATAACATACAGAGTGCAGAGGTCTGGAGTAAGTAACACACAGAATGCAGGGGTCAGTAGAAAGTAACACACAGAATGCAGGGGTCAGTAGAAAGTAACACACAGAATGCAGAGTTTAGAAGCAATAACGCACAGAGTGCAGAGGTCAAAAGTAAGTCCAGGGTCGGTGTTAGGTTGCTGGTGGTAACCTAACGGCAGATTTCGCTAGAGGGCAGAGCTGGGACGGAAACCCCCAAGGTAAGTGACACAGGCTAGCCTGAGGTGCGGAATCTAAGTATCCACTGGTTTTCGCCAGAGCCTCTGGTGGTGAGGATGGACTTCGCTGCGTGTGGATACCAGGTTGTGAAATAATATAAAAGGAGGTTGTAACGGCGCTACCTTAAAGTGAATAAGTGCTTATTATCTGTGCCCACTTAGAATAAAGTGCCAATAAAAATTGTGTCATAAAATCGTTAGTTTAAAATTAAAGTGCACTAGTGATTTGTGGTGTGACCAAGTTAGATGATTATTAACCTGGGCCCATAAGGTGCGACTGTAAAGTGCAGGTGCTGTGCTGCATATACTCAATGAGTGTGAAACAATGGGTTCCCAATGTGCGTTTATTTGATGATGATCGTTAATAATTTCAGCAAATTAAGTTAGAATTCATAAATAGACCAGTGATAAAATTAAATGAAAACAGTGAACATAAATATATCCGTGCTGTGCGTGGCGTCAGCAGACGTCACATGACGAAACGCGTAGGGCGGAGTCGTAACGTCATTACGTCACTTCCGGTTTAGGAGCCAGGGCCGTGGAACGCGGAAGCTTCCCGGCCGTCACCACTGATCCTAGGCAGCCTCAAACGTGAGTCTTTCTGCTCTCTTTTCCACGCTACAGATATACCTTGCATCATGGGGTCTTTCTCTTCCATCTTGAGGTACTAAAAGCCAAGTTTGGCTCGCTGGAGGACCCCGGAAGAAACCGACCATTTTCCTTATACACAGGTCGTATGCTTAGGGGCGACATCTAGTGGATGTACAAAAGAATTGCAACCCCATTTTTTATCTATTTCTTTCTGTCACATATCTTGGTATTTTTCACAAAAGTGGCAATAAAAACGCCACGCACAGCACGGATATATTTATGTTCACTGTTTTCATTTAATTTTATCACTGGTCTATTTATGAATTCTAACTTAATTTGCTGAAATTATTAACGATCATCATCAAATAAAAGCACATTGGGAACCCATTGTTTCACACTCATTGAGTATATGCAGCACAGCACCTGCACTTTACAGAGTCGCACCTTATGGGCCCAGGTTAATAATCATCTAACTTGGTCACACCACAAATCACTAGTGCACTTTAATTTTAAACTAACGATTTTATGACACAATTTTTATTGGCACTTTATTCTAAGTGGGCACAGATAATAAGCACTTATTCACTTTAAGGTAGCGCTGTTACAACCTCCTTTTATATTATTTCACACTTTAACCCCTTGTGGGTTCGGTTGTTGGCAGCTTACACCTTCACTATTGTTTAAGGTCTTTACTCCATAGCGCTGGTCACCCCTATCTTACCAGGTTGTGGTCCTCAGGGTCGCCCCACCAAGGGAGAACCGGTCATGGTCCGAAGGCAGATAAACAAACAAGAAAGATCCGAGAGAATGGTCAAACAAGCCGGGGTCAGGACGGGCAGCAGACAAGCGGAGTCAGAGACAAGCCAAAAGGTCAACAGGAAATCAGCAGGAAACAGGTCACAGGTTCAGGAAGAACGGCAAGAGCTGTAGACAAGACAGCAAAATGCAAATGCACCAGCTGCCTTTAAATAGGCCTTCTTTGGCGCCAAAACGTCTGGGTCAATGCGTGCAAACGTGAGAACGCATAACGTGCGCATTGGCTAATTTGCTCATGCGCGTTAGCCAATTACCGGTTTCTAACAGGAGCTAATTCGCGCATGCTTATTAGCCAATTAGCGGTTTCTAACAAACGGTTTCTAACAGTCGGACTAAGAAATACACAGAGTTCAGAGGTCGGGAATAAGTAATGCATAGAATGTAGAGGTCAGGAGTAAATAATGCACAGAGTGCAGAGGTCAGGAGTAGGTAATTCACAGAGGTCAGAAGAAAGTAATGCTTAGAATGCAGAGGTCAGCAGAAAGTAACACACAGAATGCAGAGGTCAAAAGTAAATAAAGCATCATTTCTTGAATTGTACTCACCAGACCTTGGCATTGCATTGCATCTGCTGCTGAGTTCCCCAGGTCCCAACTTGTGACCAACAAAACAAAAAAATCTTTCAGTACATTTTGAATACCCTTGGTCCTGAGGGGGCAGGAAAACCTTGAGTGGTGCATATCAAGACCATATAGGATCCCTTATCCTTCATTACATACCACCCGAGCGCAGGAGAATTTTTGTTTGGTCCCATCTTGTGACCACCCATAGTTTTTTTTATTGGGTAATCATGACAATACATGACCAACAAACAGGTAATCATGACAATACACAGCCATATGGGGAATACTGAGAGTCATGATGAAGTGCCGGGGCCCTCTAGGGCTCACCGGGGACTGGTCAAGCATCAGAAGTGGTTTTGAGGGCAGGGATTAGCAGTAAGTCCCACGACCAGTAGTATGTAATGCAAAGCTTAAGTAATGCAGGTTTTAGAGGTCAGTAGTATGTAATGTGCAGTGCAGGGGCAGGGGTAAGTAACACAGAGTAAAGGGGTTAGCAGTAGGTAATACAGAGTGCAAGGGTCAGTAGTAAGTAACACACAGTTTAAGAATCAACTGCAGTAAGTAACGCAAAGTGCAGGGATCAGTAGTATGTGACACCGGGCCTAGAGGTCGGCAATGATGTAAAGTGCAGTAGACCAGTTGAAATGCAAAGTGCAGCGGTCAGTAGCGATGCAGAGTGAAGAGGTAGGAATTGTGCAGAGTGCGGGGGTCAGTGGTAATTCTAAGTTAAGATGTCAGATGTTATTAGTAAGTACAGTAGAGTTCAGAGGTCAGTAGTATGTAATACAGAGTTCAGAGGTCAGTAATAAGTGCCACAGATTGCAGAGGTTAAAAGTAATGCAGAGTTCTGAGGTCAGTAGTAATTGCAGTGTGCAGAGCTCAGTAGTAAGTAATGCAGGGTTCAGTAGTATGTAAAGCAAAAGATATTTTAGGATAAAACTTGCCTCGTCCCTCCCTTACTTTGCAGCCTAACCAAGCTTCTCACTAACATTCCAGCCGCTAAATAATATTTTTAGCTATTGTCTCTTGGATGATACACTCTATTTTTTTTTTTAATAAAGCCTGCCTTGTCTCTCCCTTTTACATTGTAATCTAACCAAGCTGCTTACATACCGTCCAGCCACTGAATAATCTTTGTGGCTGTTGTCTCTCAGATCATACACTCTCATTCTTATTGCAGGATAAAACCTGCCTTTTTCTATCTATTTGCTGCCTATTCAAGTGCTCCTCTACTATTCTCCAAGTTGTCTTTAAACTTACTCAGCCAATGGGGACATGTGAGGTTAAGAACAGGGAGTATGCCGTCAGTGCAATGATCACAGAGGGGAACAATACCAGAACACGTTTTCTGAATATATATAACTGAATGTATATTCAGTTATTCCACCAGAGCAGTCAGATGGCTCTGTCTGTGAGCACCCATAGACATGGGATTACTCAATATTGAACCCTATGGACTGAGACTGGGATGCCATTAAAGTTCATGTGCGTGTAAAGGCAGGTGTCCCAATACTTTTGGTAATTAATTGTAACTCTAAATTGATTATCTGTAAGAGGTTTAACCAGTTGTCAACCACCTTCTGTAGATTTACTGCTATGGGGGGGGGGGGGCAGCTGTGCACAGAATCATGTATACAGACGAGATTCTGCATTTCCGGGTAAGGGGCACGTGGGCGCCCGCCCGGCTGTGCTGTCACTGGCACATGCCAATCACTGCTTAATGGCAATTGATTTATGGCTGGGACCCGCCGATCATTGGAGCCAGTGACAGGAGAGAGCTTTGTGTATGTAAACAACACAAACCTCTCTTCTGAAAGCAGCAATGTGCCAATTTTTGTTTCCCTGCAAAGCAGGAAATAAAAACTGGCACATCCCTTAGTAAAAGTACCTCACATTACACACAGTAAACATTGTTAGGCACACATTTAACCCTTTGATTGCCCCAGATGGTAACCCCTTCCCAGTCAGTGTCATTAGTACAGTGACAGTGCATTTTATTAGCCATGATCACTATTAGTGTCACTGGAGATGTCAGTGGCAGTTCGTTTCCACAAAGTGTCTGTTGGTGTCAGATTGCCCGCCATCCCAATATAAGTCGTTGATCACCGCCATTACTAGTATGTAAAAATTGAAAAAAATAAATAAAAATTTCTGCATACATCTCATAGTTTGTAGACACTATAACTTCCACGCAAAACAATTAATATACACTAAATGGCATTTTTTTTTTTTTTTTACCAAAAAAGTAGCAGAATACATTTTGACCTAAATTTATGAAGAAATTCGATTTTTTTAATTTTTTATTGGATATGTTTTATTTCAGAAAGAAAAAAATATTGCTTTATTTGCTAATTGTATAATTTTTTTGTTTATAGCGCAAAAAAAAAAAAAAGAATTGGTGAACATCTCCCATGTCCTTGTCCCCCTACACTGTTTCAATCATATGTATATTTGTATATGTTTTTTCTGACTTGAGCAATATTTGGATATATGGTGTGTTGTAGATGCCTTTTTTCTTCAAAAAATATTATTAAAAGTTATATAGTTCTAGAGCATTGATAAAAATTAGCCTCCTGAAGAAGCGGGTTACTACCGCGAAACATGTTGGAGGAACAAGCGCCCAATATAGAGTGTTTACTTTATGTTTTTGAGCGCATTAAGAATCTATTGATATTGTTAATACCCAGCTAAAATTGTTACATGTATCTTCTTTGCCTTTGAACAAATTTTCTCTTGCATGTTCTTTTTGGCTGTTTTTTAACATTAATTTAAAGGTTGAATAAATTTTATATTTAAATTTATATAATTTTTATATTACCCCTGATCGCACACGATTTTATATCTAAGGTACCTAGAAAGTCCTAATTAATTCTCCCTCCCCCTGTGTTTTTGGAGACTATAGTTTCGGGAACTAGTCTCCTGATTTCTCTAACGTTTTTTGTTTTTTTTTGGAAATCATTGTACATAAAAAAGGCCCAATTTCCACTATGCATTTGCTGAACCTTTGCCCAGGCTTACATAAAATTTGATTGTTCCTTGATCACATCTTTTGAACCCTCTGGCAGCAAAGAATGGAAGCGAACAAACATATTAAAAAAAAAAAAGTGTCTGAATTGGTGAGTAAGAGCCTCTCCCATGTCCTTGTCCCCCTACTCTGTTTCAATTGTATGTATATTTGTATATGTTTTTTCTGACTTGAACAATATTTGGATATATGGTGTGTTGTAGATGCCTTTATTTCTTCGAAAATTATCTCTTGTTATGTAGTTAGCATTGATACAAATTATCCTCCTGAAGAAGCAGGTTACTACCGCGAAACATGTTGAGGAACAAGCGCCCAATACAGAGTGTTTACTTTATGTTTTTGATCGTATTAAGAATCAATTAATATTGTTAATACCAAGCTAAAATTGTTACATGTATCCTCTTTCCCTTTTAACAAATTGTCTCTTGTATGTTCTTTTTTGCTGTTTTTTACATTAATTTATACGTTGAATAAACTGTATATTTCGATTAATATCATTTTTATATTTCCCCTTTTTTTTTTATATATGTATATTTGTATATGTTTTTTCTCACTTGAACATTATTTGGATATATGGTGTGTTGTAGATGCCTTTTTTCTTCAAAAATTATCTCTTGTTATATAGTTAGCATTAATAACAATTATCCTCCTGAAGAAGCGGGTTACTACCGTGAAACATGTTGAGGAACCAGCGCCCAATATAAAGTGTTTACTGTATGTTTTTGAGTGCATTAAGAATCAATTGATATTGATAATACCCAGCTAAAATTGTTACATGTATCTTCTTTCCCTTTGAACAAATTGTCTTTTGTATGTTCTTTTTTGCAGTTTTTAACATTAATTTATACGTTGAATAAACTGTATAATTAAATTTATATCATTTTTATATTTCCCCTTTTTTTTTATATATGTATATTTGTATATGTTTTTTTCTGACTTGAACATTATTTGGATATATGGTGTGTTGTAGATGCCTTTTTTCTTCAAAAATGATCTCTTGTTATATAGTTAGCATTCATAACAATTATCCTCCTGAAGAAGCGGGTTACTACCGCGAAACATGTTGAGGAACAAGCGCCCAATATAGAGTGTTTACTTCATGTTTAACATTAATTTATACATTGAATAAAATGTATATTTAAATTTATATAATTTTGATATTACCCTTGATCGCCCACAATTTTATATCTAATGTACCTAGAAAGTCCTAATTAATTTTTCCCCCTCCCCCTGTGTTTTTGAAGACTATAGTTTCGGGGACTAGTCTCTTGCTTTCTCCAACGTTTCTTTTTTTTTTTTGTAATTCTCTGTACATAAAAAAGGCCCAATTTCCACGATGTATTTGCTGAACCTTTGCCCAGGCTTACATAAAATATGATCGTTCGTTGATCACATCTTTTGAACCCTCTGGCAGCAAAGAACGGAAGCGAGCAAACATATTAAAAAAACAAAAGTTGAAATAAATTTAGAAAACGAAACCATCTATCACGGAGGTTTGTCTGCACCCCGGAGATTTTACTGGATTCTGCATACCGAGGAACAGCTGACTCGTAAGTGCAGAACCTGGAAGCGGAGCGTGCAATGAGATATAGATCACTGTTTGTCTGCTATTGCGTAAGATAAAAGCTTTTGGCTGTACCTGAAGCTTTTAGCACACGGAGCCAAACTTTTATGTGTCAGGTAATGCATTGCCCAGTCAGAATAATGGCTTACTATGGGATTGTTATACTGCAAATGTGATAATAGACCTCAATAGCCATTCACAATCACCTCTTCCATTTGGTGCCCAATCGAGATTCCGTTTACTGTCCCACATTATCTCCTTGTTATTCCTTCATGTTGGGCATTAAGGAGGTAATGGTTGTGAACTACTGTCAATTTAACCCTTTTCTGGCTTTCAATTGACACTGAAAGGGAAACAACAGCGTATCTTTCGTTAAGCGCACATTACGAGTTATCATTGTAATGTATACTTGGCAGTGATTTTTGGCCTGACTTTTCCATTGACTTGTTTGCTGTTCCCTATTTTTGTTACTGTACTCCATATACAAATTTGCAAATGTTCCCTCCAGTGGTCATCTTTATACACTATATTATCAAAAGTTTTGGGACGCCTGCCTTTACACGCACATGAACTTTAATGGCATCCCAGTCTTAGTCTGTAGTTTTCAACAGTGGTGGCCCGTCCATTGGGGGGGGCCCATTCATGCGTCCAGCCCCCTAATTTACATGCAGGGCGCCAGAGGCATGAATTCCAATGGATTTTTTTTTTAAGCATGTGATCAGAGCCTGAGGCTCTAATAGGCTTCAAAAAAGGGTGGGCTTGGGGCGCAGAGCACTGCGCCCCGAGCCCACCCAGTTGTGTGACAATAGCGAATGAATATTCGCTATTGCCATACTGATTATCCTCCTGGCCAATCAGGAAGCAGGTCCCGAGACCTGTTTCCCGATTGGCCGAAAGGAGAAGGCATGCTATTGGCCAAGAAGGGGGAAGGAGACAGCCGCCGAGAAGGGACTTGAAGGAGCCTGAGGGGGAAGCCGCCGCGTCTGTCATCCCGGATGAACAAGGTAAGTAAACTGGTGGACTGGGGGGCTGGCGGGCGGGGGGGAGAGATGTGGTGGTGCAGGCTGGAGTAATATGGGTGGGGGGGCAGGTCCGTCTGCTGCCCCCCCCCGACTGATGGAGCACCAGCCGCCACTGGTTTACAATATTCAGTTGGCCCACCCTTTGCAGCTATAACAGCTTCAACTCTTCTGGGAAGGCTGTCCACAAGCTTTAGAAGTGTGTCTATGGTAGTAATGGTGAACATTGGCACCATAGATGTTTTGGAACTACATATCCCATGATGTTAATGCACTCTGCAGTGTAGTTGAGCATTATTGGAAATGTAGTTCCAAAACATCTGGGGTGGAAAGGTTCGCTATCACTGGTCTAAGGCAGGGATCCTCAAAACTTTGGCCCTCCAGCTGTTGTGGAACAACACATCCCATGAGGCATTGTAAAACTCTGACATTCACAGACATGACTAAGCATGAGGGGAATTGTAGTTCCTGAACAACTGGAGGTTCATAGTTTGAAGACCCCTGGTCTGTAGGGTTCAATATTGAGATGACCCATCCTTTGTAGCTATAACAGCTTCAACTCTTCTGGGAAGGCTGTCCACAAGTTTTAGGAGTGTGTCTATGGCAGTAATGGTAAACCTTGGCACCCCAGATGTTTTGGAACTACATATCCCATGATCTCAATGCACTCTGCATTGTAGTTGAGCATTATTGGAAATGTAGTTCCAAAACATCTGGGGTGCCAAGGTTCACCATCACTAGTTTAAGGCAGGGATCCTCAATAAACAGCCCTCAAGCTGTTGCGGAACTACAAATCCCATGAGGCATTGTAAAACTCTGACATTCACAGACATGACTAGGCATGATGGGAATTGTAGTTCCTGAACAACTGGAGGGCCATAGTTTGAAGACCCCTGGTTTGAATGTTTGACCATTCTTCCAGAAGCGCATTTGTGAGGTCAGGCACTGATGTTAGAGAGAAGGCCTGGCTCGCAGTCTCCGCTCTACTTCATCCCAAAGGTGTTCTATCGGGTTGAGGTCAGGACTCTGTGCAGGCCAGTCAAGTTCCTCCACCCCAAACTCGCTCATTCATGTCTTTATGGACCTTGCTCTGTGCACTGATCCAAATCATTTGGGGGAGGGGGATTATGGTTTGGGGTTGTTTTTCAGGGGTTGGGTTTGGTCCCTTATTTCCAGTGAAAGGAACTCTTAAGGTGTCCGCATACCAAGACATTTTGGACAAATTCATGCTCCCAACTTTGTGGGAGGAGTTTGGGGATGGCCCCTTCCTGTTCCAACAGGACTGCGCACCAGTGCACAAAGCAAGGTCCATAAAGACATGGATGAGTGAGTTTAGGGTGGAGGAACTTGACTGGTCTGCACAGAGTCCTGACCTCAACTAAATAGAACACCTTTGGGATACATTACAGCGCAGACTACAAGCCAGGCCTTCTCTCCAACATCAGTGCCTAACCTCACAAATGCGCTTCTGGAAGAATGGTCAAACATTCCCATAGACACACTCCTAAACCTTGTGGACAGCCTTCCCAGAAGAGTTGAAGCTGTTATAGCTGCAAAGGGTGGGCCAACTCAATATTGAACCCTATGGACTAAGACTGGGATGCCATTAACCAGACCGCCCGTGCGATTTATATTGTGGCAGGCTGGCTCGGCTGCGCGAATTGCGGGGAAGCCAATCCACAGGGCCGGCGGTACAATGTCAGTCATGGGTCTGATCTGTCCACCGCAATGTCGCAGTCCCACTAAAAATCGCAGATTGCTGCCATTACTAGTAAAAAAAAACAATAAAAATGACATAAATCTTTCCCCTAGTTTGTAGACGCGATAACTTTTGTGCAAACCAAACAAAATACGCTTATTGCGTTTTTTTTTTATCAAAGATATGTAGCAGAAAGCAAATTGGCCTAAAATGTTAAAAAATTTAGATTTTTTATTTTTTTTCACAATGTTATATAGCAGAAAGTGAAAAATATTGTTTTTTTTTTTTTTTTCAGAATTGCCGCTTTTTTTTGTTTGTAGCACAAAAAAAAAAAAAATCCCACAGGTGATCAAATACCACCAAAAGAAAGCTCTGTTTGTGGGAAAAAAAGGACATCAATTTTATTTGGATACAGCATCGCACGACCGCGCAATTGTCCGTTAAAGAAACGCAGTGCCGAATCGCAAATAATGGCCTGGTCATTTTTTATTGGGAATGTTATATAGTATTTTTTTTCTTTTTTTTTTTTTTTTTAGAATTGTCACTCTTTTTTTGTTTATAGCACAAAAAATAAAAAATCGCAGAGGTGATCAAATACCATCAAAAAGAAAGCTCTATTTGTGGGTGAAAAAAAAAGACATCGATTTTATTTGGGTACAGCGTTGCACGACCGCGCAATTGTCTGCTAAAGTAACGCAGTGCCGAATCGCAAAATATGGCCTGGTCATTAAGGGGGGAAGATCCTTCCGGTCCAGAAGTGGTTAAATACCACCAAACGAAAGCTGTATTTGTGCGAACAAAATGAAAAAAAAAATTTTATGAAGAACATTTATTTGCAAAATTTTATAACAGAAATGAAGAAAAATTTTTTTTCCAAATTTTTTGTTTTTTCCTTTTATTTGTTTAGCAAAAAAAAAAAAAAAAAAAAAAAACAAACCCAGTGGTGAATAAATACCACCAAAAGAAAGCTGTATTTGTACGAACAAAATTAAAAAAAAAATTTATGAAGAACAATTATTTATTTGCAAAATTTTATAACAGAAATGAAGAAAAACATTTTTTTTTCCAAATTTTTTAGTTTTTTCCTTTTATTTGTTTAGCAAAAAAAAACAAAAACCCAGTGGTGAATAAATACCACCAAAAGAAAGCTGTATTTGTACGAACAAAATGAAAAAATAATTTTATGAAGAAAAATTATTTATTTGCAAAATTTTATAACAGAAATTAAGAAAAATGTATTTTTCAAATTTTTTAGTTTTTTTTCTTTTATTTGTTTTGCAAAAACAAAAAAAAAACAAAAAACAACCCAGTGGTGAATAAATACCACCAAAAGAAAGCTGTATTTGTGCGAACAAAATGAAAAAAAAATTTTTATGAAGAACATCTATTTGCAAAAATTTATAACAGAAATGAAGAAAAATTTATTTTTTTCCAAATTTTTTAGTTTTTTTCTTTTATTTGTTTAGGAAAAAAAACCCAGTGGTGAATAAATACCACCAAACGAAAGCTGTATTTGTGCGAACAAAATGAAAAAACATTTTTTATGAAGAACATTTATTTGCAAAATTTTATAACAGAAATGAAGAAAAATTTATTTTTTTCCAAATTTTTTCTTTTTTTTCTTTTATTTGTTTAGCAAAAACAAACAACAAAAAAAAACCAAGTGGTGAATAAATACCACCAAAAGAAAGCTGTATTTGTGTGAACAAAATGAAAAAAAAAATTTTTTATGAAGAACAATTATTTATTTGCAAATTTTTATAACAAATGAAGAAAAATTATTTTTTTTCCAAATTTTTTTGTTTTTTTTCTTTTATTTGTTTTGCAAAAACAAAAAAAAACAAAAAACAATCCAGTGGTGAATAAATACCACCAAAAGAAAGCTGTATTTGTGCGAACAAAATGTAAAAAAAAATTTTTATGAAGAACAATTATTTATTTGCAAAATTTTATAACAGAAATGAAGAAAATTTTATTTTTTTCCAAATATTTTAGTTTTTTTCTTTTATTTGTTTTGCAAAAAAAAAAAAACCCAGTGGTGAATACATACCACCAAAAGAAAGCTGTATTTGTGCGAACAAAATGAAAAAAAATTTTTTATGAAGAACATTTATTTGCAAAATTTTATAACAGAAATGAAGAAAAATTTATTTTTTTCCAAATTTTTTAGTTTTTTTCTTTTATTTGTTTAGGAAAAAAAACCCAGTGGTGAATAAATACCACCAAAAGAAAGCTGTATTTGTGCAAACAAAATGAAAAAAAATTTTTTAATGAAGAACAATTATTTATTTGCAAAATTTTATAACAGAAATGAAGAAAATTTTATTTTTTTCCAAATGTTTTAGTTTTTTCTTTTATTTGTTTTGCAAAAAAAAAAAAAAACCCAGTGGTGAATACATACCACCAAAAGAAAGCTGTATTTGTGCGAACAAAATTAAAAAAAATTTTTTATGAAGAACATCTATTTGCAAAAATTTATAACAGAAATGAAGAAAAATTTATTTTTTTCCAAATTTTTTAGTTTTTTTCTTTTATTTGTTTAGGAAAAAAAACCCAGTGGTGAATAAATACCACCAAACGAAAGCTGTATTTGTGCGAACAAAATGAAAAAACATTTTTTATGAAGAACATCTATTTGCAAAAATTTATAACAGAAATGAAGAAAAATTTATTTTTTTCCAAATTTTTTAGTTTTTTTCTTTTATTTGTTTAGGAAAAAAAACCCAGTGGTGAATAAATACCACCAAACGAAAGCTGTATTTGTGCGAACAAAATGAAAAAACATTTTTTATGAAGAACATCTATTTGCAAAATTTTATAACAGAAATGAAGAAAAATTTATTTTTTTCCAAATTTTTTCTTTTTTTTCTTTTATTTGTTTAGCAAAAACAAACAACAAAAAAAAACCAAGTGGTGAATAAATACCACCAAAAGAAAGCTGTATTTGTGTGAACAAAATGAAAAAAAAATTTTTTTATGAAGAACAATTATTTATTTGCAAATTTTTATAACAAATGAAGAAAAAATTTTTTTTTTCCTAATTTTTTTGTTTTTTTTCTTTTATTTGTTTTGCAAAAACAAAAAAAAACAAAAAACAATCCAGTGGTGAATAAATACCACCAAAAGAAAGCTGTATTTGTGCGAACAAAATGTAAAAAAAAATTTTTATGAAGAACAATTATTTATTTGCAAAATTTTATAACAGAAATGAAGAAAATTTTATTTTTTTCCAAATATTTTAGTTTTTTTCTTTTATTTGTTTTGCAAAAAAAAAAAAAAAAACCCAGTGGTGAATACATACCACCAAAAGAAAGCTGTATTTGTGCGAACAAAATTAAAAAAAAATTTTTATGAAGAACAAGTATTTATTTGCAAACCTTTATAACAGAAATGAAGAAAATTTTATTTTTTTCCAAATTTTTTAGTTTTTTCTCTTATTTGTTTAGCAAAAACAATAAAAAAAACCCCAGTGGTGAATAAATACCACCAAAAGAAAGCTCTTTGTGTGAACAAAATGATAAAAATTGAGTTTGGGTGCAGAGTAGCATGACCGCGCAATTGTCATTCAAAGTGTGGCAGCAATGAAAGCTCAAAATGAGCCTGGGCAGGAGGGGGGGGGGGGGGTAAAAGTGCCGGGTCACTTCAATGTTGGATGCCTTACCTTACAGTTGAACTCTATGGCAGCCAGAAGAAACCTTCAAATGTTAGTTCTGGTCGGATTGACCCTTTACGGAAGAATCAATTTGGTGGTAAGCCATGTACATTATGCTAGGCGGTGTACAGTTGCACGGGTCATCTGCTACTTTACATGCTGTGAAACCCACCGGCTGTAAAGGACAATATACATCTAAAATTAAAATCTAAATTAAATCTCGCTCAAATATTGACTACTGTCTTTTCATTAGAAACTTTGCATGTAGCATTTATATATACAGATGTAAGTAACACAAAAGCCAAGATTATCGCGACAAGCAAATACCAGCAGAGGTCCAGTTCAATTTAGGTGGAACAGATCCTGAGGGGCTTGGAGATTCATTTTAATGTAAAACTTCAGTAGATTAGTAAAAGCAAGGTCGTCCTCGCTTTGATTGGTTGTCAGCGGCCCCGTGAAACATCAAATCATCTTGCAAAAAAAAAAATTAATTCTCAAAATAATTTTTTTGAGAGCCATTTCAGCGCCTGTGACGGTATAAAACGAACGCAGGATGCTGGTAACCACGTCTGGACCGGAAAGTTTTCCCCCCATAACCACTTAAGCCCCGGAAGATTTTACCCCCTTCCTGACCAGGGCCTATTTTGCGATTCGGCACTGCGTGACTTTAACGGATAATTGCGCGGTCGTGCGACGCTGTACCTAAACTAATTTGACGTCCTTTTTTTCCCACAAACAGAGCTTTCTTTTGGTGGTATTTGATCACCTGTGCGATTTTTACTTTTTGCGCTATAAACAAAAAAAGAGCGTCAATTTTGCAAAAATAACAATATTTTTCACATTTTTTTATATGAAATTCCCCCCCAAAAAAATTTTAGGCCAATTTGTTTTATGCTACATATGTTTGGCAAAAAAAAAAAAAAATCGCAAAAAGCGTATTTTGATTGGTTTGCGCAAAAGTTATTGCCTTTTTCTAACTAATGCCCCGTACACACGTGCAGATTGTCGGCCGAAAAGATTCGGCCGATGACCGATCGACCGATTGTAGGCTTGTTAGTATGATGCTTCCGACAGCCGACAGCGCACTTTCGGCCGAACAGAATCTGTCATGCAAGCATTAAAATTTTTGTATGCCGACACCAGAACGGCCGATTGTTCGCCAGTCAGTACAGAATTCGGCCGACAGACAGCAGATTTGCAAGACTGGGCATGCTCAGAAAAGAAAAAAGACACGGAAAGTTAACCATCACATGACATCACTTCTGCAGTCGGCTGTTGTTGGCAGTTTTCAACAGACACGACAGACCTTGGACAAAAGACGGCCGATCGTTCGGCCGACAATCTGCACGTGTGTACGAGGCATTAGGGAAAGATTTTTGTCATTTTTGTTGTTTTTTTTTTAACGCGTAATGGCGGCGATCTGCGATTTTCTTTGCGCTACTGCGACATTGCGGCGGACATATCGGACCCTTGACTGACATTTTTGACACTTTTGGGGTTACCAGTGACATTACTACAGTAATCAGTGCTATACATATGCACTGTTACTGTAAAAATGACACTGGCAGGGAAGGGGTTAACTTTTTTTTGAGAGGGAGGGGTTATGTGTGTCCCTAGGGGCGTGCTTCTAACTGTGATTGGCTGTGGCTTGAGGTGTAGGAACAATGATCAACGGTCCTACATAGTAGAACCGTATGATCACCATTCTTACACAGGGCAGAATGACAGGCGGCTTTGTTTACATTAGCCGCCTGCCTTTCTCCTGCTCTAACGGGCGATCGCGAGTGACCGGCGGACATCGGGTCCGTGACCGCGCGATCGCTCCCTAGACCCTCACAGGCTAGCGACATAGCCCTAGATCGCTTTGCCTGCGAGGGGCTGACTGCCGAGGTAAATCGCCGTGCGGCGGTCGGCAAGCGGTTAAAGCAGTAGTATACTCCGCTTTTTTTTTTTTTTTCCACAAAAGATTTTTATTTAGGATTGAGGCATACAATGCATAACAAGAAACAGTAATAAGATGCATAGAAATCACATAGAACGATTTACGAAGCAACATTCTTCTGCTGGAACATAGAAGAAAGTAAAACAAGTTTTCTTTATACTGCGTCGGTTGCATGCCTGCAGCTAGGGGGCGAGCGTGTGCCGCCGGCGGTGCGCTTCCACCCCCACTCAGCAGCGGGGACTCTGATGCACGGGGCAGGTGGCTCCGATTGCCGCCTGACACCCGCGATCGCTCCCCGCTGAGAGAGAAGAACGGTCGGCTGTTGTAAACACAGCTGACCGTTCTTCTCCCTGGAATGATCACAGAGTGCCTGTGATCCTTCTAAATAGGAACACAGATCTCTATGATCATTTCACAAGCCCAGCCCCAATGCAGTTAGAAACACGCCCCTAGGTACACATTTAACCCTTTGATCACTTACTGTGTTAACCCCTTCTGTGCCAGTGACAGTGCATATATTTAGCACTGATTACTGTAGTAATTTTACTGGTTCCCCAAAAAGTGTCAAAAATGTCAGTTAGGGGTCCGATCTGTCCACCGCAATATCGCAGTCCCGCTAAAAATCGCTGATCGCCGCCATTACTAATAAAAAAAAGTAAGAAATAAAAAGTCCAAAAATCTATCCCGTAGTTTGTAAATGCTATAACTTTTGCGCAAATCAATAAAAATACGCTTTTTGGGATTTTTTTTTGCCAAAAATATGTAGCGAAATACAAATTAGCCTAAGCTAATAAAAAAATTAGATTTTTTTTAATTTTTTTTATTGGGAATGTTTTATAGCAGAAAGTAAAAAATATTGTTTTTTTTTTTTTTTCAAAATTGTCGCTCTTTTTTTGTTTATAGCGCAAAATCTAAAAACCGCAGAGGTGATCAAATACCACCAAAAAAAAAAAGCTCTATTTGTGGGTACAGCATCACACGACCGCGCAATTTTTCGTTAAAGTAAAGTTGCGCTATAAACAAAAAAAGAGCGACAATTCTGAAAAAAAAAAAAAAACAGCGTTCTGCTGTGTTTTTTTGCAATTTGTTACATACTGTCACCAGTGCAGTACAGTGTCATAATGCCACTGGTATGGCGGTCATCATGGACATTGACTGGTGACAGTATGTAAAAAAATAAATAAAAAATTAAAAACATTTTTTATATTTTTTTATGGTATTTTTTTTTTTACATACAGTGATTTCAGTGGACTTCCCTACACATGACAAATGCATCAAAGTAGCTTGTGTACCTTTTTTGGGCATTGAGCTTCACATGTTTATTAACCGCATACGTTTTGACACATTCGTCATTCGCAAAATGTGCGTCTGTTTGCCACGTTTAGGTTGCCAATAGCAATGAATTGCATGCGTTATTTGGCTCAGGTGTGAACCTAGCCTAAATGTCTTGCCAAACCCACCGGGAGCATGGCCATAGTTTTGGACCATCCCGGCTAGTAACCTTGCAGTCTCTGACGGTCTTCTGTAGTATTTTGTATGCTGAATATTATGTGCTGATTATGGGGTGATATCCGGTTTAGTGCACCCCCGTGGGAGCCGCTGGTGAATACAGTCCTATTTCCCCACTTAGAGCACACAAACCCAGGCACACAGCATTTTCTTCATTCTTCCACTGGCTCAGAAAACCATTTAGGGGTTCTTTTTAAGGTTTTTATTGGGAACGATGAACAGGGATAGGGGGAAGGGAGCACGGGATACCCTGGAACCCGTAGAACTGGATAACTTGAGGACTCCTCAAATTTTGGGTGCACCACACAAACTGCTGAATGTCCCACAGGATTTCTGGGCTGTTTGTGACCTGTACTCCTTCCAGAGTTAAAAACTACACATGGTCACTTTCCTTCAGTATTGGGGGCCGTCTTCTCACTTAGCCACTTGCTCATCATTCACCTCTTGCCGATATCCACTAGGCTCTTCCTAGTGAGGAAAATGTAGACTCACACCACCATAGGACAGCTGGACTCTCTCCAACCAACTTCCTCTTGGCTCTCTCCAGTAAGCTTCTCCAGATCCCACTTGATCCCTGGACCCAGATTTTCAAATAGGCCCACTAGCTAAACCTAGCTAGGACTTTAGTGTTTTCCTCACGGCTTCCTTTAGGATCCTGTACCACCATCCTGCAGGAATAGACCCAGGAACACCGCACTTGATGCTCAGGCGTCAGACTATTTATGAGCTCTCTTACCACCTTCTGGGCACACCTTCCCAGGGATTGGCTAAAATCTCATAAACATACAGGCTGCCCTCTCACTATACTTCTAGAACCCTCTAGAGTCTAGAAAACAGGGGGAAGTAACAGAGCACCAGCCTGTGAAACACTGAGCAGCCCTAGCTAATCAACCCCTACTCCACTGATTACAGGGGAGCCAGACTACATTTACCTAGCAGCCTACTCTACACTAGGAGGATTCCACACAGGGGCCACAGTAGAGACTTTTTATGGTGACAACCACTTTCTTAGAGACTCCAACAGTGAGCCCCCCCTGTACTCCTTCCAGATTAAAAAACTACACACAGTCACTTTCCTTCAGCATTGGGGGTAGTCTTCTCACTTAGCAACAAGATCGTCAGTCATCTCCTGCCGATATCCATCATGGCCCTTAGTAGTGAGGGAGATGTAGACTCCACCATAGGACAGCTGGACTCTTTCCAACCAACTTCCCCCTGACTCTCCCCAGTAAGATTCTCCAGACCCCACTTTATCCCTGGATGTGGATCTGCAAATAGGCCCCCCCCCCTGCTAAGCCTAGCTGGGACATTAGTGTCTTCCCCGCAACCTCCTTTAGGATCCTGCACCACCATCTTACAGGACTGGACCCAGGGACACTGCACTTGATGCTCAGGCCTCAGACTATTTATGAGCTCTCTCACCACCTTCTGGGCACCCCTCCCCAGGGATTGGCTAAAATCTCATAAATATTCAGGCTGCCTGCTCTGTTCTCCCTCTCACTATACTTCCAGAACCCTCTAGAGTCTAGAAGACAGGGGGAAGTAACAGAGCAAGCGCCTGTGAAACACTGAGCAGCCCTAGATAATCAACCCCTACTCCACTGATTCCAGGGGAGCCAGACTACATACATTTACCTAGCAGCCTACTCTACACTAGGAGGATGCCACACAGGGGGCAACAGTTGAGTCCCCCCTATACTTTTTATGGTGACAACCACTTTCTTAGAGACTCCAAAAGTGAGCCCCCCCCCCGTACCCCTTACAGTGTTAGAAACTACACACAGTCACTTTCCTTCAGCATTGGGGGTCTTCTCACTTAGCCACAGGATCGTCAGTCGTCTCCTGCCGATATCCATCAGGCTCTTATTAGTGAGGGAGATGTAGACTCCACCATAGGACAGCTGGACTCTTTCCAACCAACTTCCCCTTGGCTCTCCCCAGTAAGCTTCTCCAGACCCCACTTGATCCCTGGATGTGGATCTGCAAATAGCCCCCCCCTGCTAAGCCTAGCTGGGACTTTAGTGTCTTCCCCGCAACCTCCTTTAGGATCCTGCACCACCATCTTACAGGACTGGACCCAGGGACACTGCACTTGATGCCCAGGCCTCAGACTATTTATGAGCTCTCTCACCACCTTCTGGGCACACCTCCCCGGGATTGGCTAAAATCTCATAAATATTCAGGCTGCCTGCTCTGTTCTCCCTCTCACTATACTTCTAGAACCCTCTAGAGTCTAGAAGACAGGGGGAAGCAACAGAGAAACAGCCTGTGAAACACTGAGCAGCCCTAAATAATCAACCCCTACTCCACTGATTACAGGGGAGCCAGACTACATTTACCTAAAAGCCTACTCTACACTAGGAGGATGCTACACAGGGGCCACAGTTGAGGCCCCCCTATACCTTGTATGGTGACAACCACTTTCTTAGAGACTCCAACAGTGAGCCCCCACCCCTGCTAGAATCAAGGGGCACCACCATTGTGAGGATGAGGGGATGGATGTTTCATATTGTCAAATAAAAGATTTAACAGATATTTCAGCTACATGATGGTGACCTCCTCACAACAGCGTATGAAACAAGCTGGAGAAAGGCACTCAGGTGTGTAAATTTCCCTAGTCAGCAAAATATATTAAAGCTGACTCCGGGCAGATTAAAAAAAAAAAAAAAAGAACACAATTTAATCCAGTTATGTATTCATTAAAAAATCATTAAAGGATAAGTGTAGTATTGACAGTTAAATAAGCCATGCACCCCAGGCTTTCCTTAGCAATGTAAAAGTGAAAAAAACAACTAGACCTTGGATGCAGAAGCTGCTGAACACTGCCCCAGCCTGGCAGCCATGAGGTATCTATAGCAACCGCCGCAATGGGGTGTCCATAGTAACCAGATCACAGCCAGTATGCTCTTCAATTCAGAATATGTGTCCTGTAGCCTCATGGACCATCATGGGTTCTTGTCTACTCGTTTTAAAGTGGACCTGAATTCAGTTGGAAGGTTTTCTGTCTTTTAGGATAAACTTTTTCAGTCAGGGTTTCACGGAAGCCTGGAGTTCCTACAGAGACTACTATGGGTTCCTTGAGCAATGAGCAAGTTCTGTCTCTTAGATAAATTCCCACTGACATCAATGATACTCTTAGCTACTGTATGGGAAACATTCTTCCCACTGACCACCAATGAAATAACCAATATTCCCATTTTTGACCGATGAAAGAACAATTCTTCCTTCTGACGACCAATGTAAGGAGCATTCCTCCCACTGACCACCAATGTAACGAACATTCTTGCCACTGACAACCAATGGAAGAACCATTTTCCCCACTGACCACCAATGTAAAGAGCATTCTTCCCAGTGACCAGCAATTTAAGGACATTCTTCCCACTGATCACCAATGTAAGGAGCATTCTTCCCAATGACCACCAATGTAAGGGACATTCTTCCCAATGACCACCAATGTAAAGGACATTCTTCCCAATGACCACCAATGTAAGGGACATTCTTCCCAATGACCACCAATGTAAGGAACATTCTTCCCACTGACCACCAATGTAAGGGACATTCTTCCCAATGACCACCAATATAAGGGACATTCTTCCCAATGACCACCAATATATGGGACATTCTTCCCACTGACCACCAATGTATGGGACATTCTTCCCAATGACCACCAATGTAAGCGACATTCTTCCCACTGACCACCAATGTAAGGGACATTTTTCCCAATGACCACCAATATTAGGGACATTCTTCCCACTGACCACCAATGTAAGGAACATTCTTCCCACTGACCACCAATGTATGGGACATTCTTCCCAATGACCACCAATGTAAGGGACATTCTTCCCAATGACCACCAATGTATGGGACATTCTTCCAACTGACCACCAATGTAAGGGACATTTTTCCCAATGACCACCAATGTATGGGACATTCTTCCAACTGACCACCACTGTAAGGGACATTCATCCCACTGACCACCAATGTAAGGGACATTCTTCCCACTGACCACCAATGTAAGGGACATTCTTCCCAATGACCACCAATGTATGGGACATACTTCCCACTGACCACCAGGCTAATGTATTGTGAGATGTTGATATGGAAATTACCGAAGAGGTTTTCTGGGACCTGAACGTTTTTTCAAGGGTTCCCCCCATATTAAGAAAGTTGCAAAAGGCTGCTTTTTTTTTCTTTTGGGATATCCCAAAAAACAGTGTACTTTGTAGTATGTGAGGATGCCTAGGCATTCCTGCGCTGTATATCTGCGGTGTTAGATCATCTATGCAAGGGTGTAGGAACCCACACAAATCTGGGGGGGACAGCATTTTTACTCGCCAGGTATATGCTTTTTCAGTAAACTGCGAGAGAGAGAGTGTGTGTGTGTGTGTGTGTGTGTGTGTGTGTGTGTGTAAAAATGAACCCACATAGCATTAATAAAAATGAACCCACATAGCATTAATAAAAATGAACCCACCTGGCATTAATAAAAATGAACCCCCAAATTAATCCCATGGCATTAATAAAAATTAGTGCTGGTGCTGCTGCTTGGCTTGCTGGCTGGGCTGGCATATGCTTGCTGCTAGTGCCTTGCCTTGCGCTGCCGCCAGAACCTCCTCACTGTCCGGTCCCGGTCCCCGACACACAGTGGACAGACTGCTAGGTAGTCAGTCAGTACTGTCCATGTGAGGCCACTCCCGCATGCGCTTTAGGCCTGGCCGCCTAGGCTGGGTGCTTGGTGCGCGCCGCGCACTCTCCCTATGCTGGTGAGACGTCTTGCATGATGCCACTCCGCTGTGCACACCCCCCTCCACCCGCCTGCCAGCCTGTGTTTGTAGGACAGAACAGGACCCCCCAGGGCAAGACAGGACCCCCCAAAGACAGGAAAGGACCCCTCAGGATAAGACAGGACCCCCCAAAGGAACAGGACCCCCAAGGACAGGACAGGACCCCCCAAGGACAGGACAGGACCCCCCAAGGAACAGGAAAGGACCCCCAAGGACAGGACAGGGCCCCCAATGATTGCAGAGTGCCAGCCACAGCATTGCCCCTAATGATTGCAGAGTGCCAGCCACAGCATTGCCCCTAATGATTGCAGAGTGCCAGCCACAGCATTGCCCCTAATGATTGCAGAGTGCCAGCCACAGAATTGCCCCTAATGATTGCAGAGTGCCAGCCACAGCATTGCCCCTAATGATTGCAGAGTGCCAGCCACAGCATTGCCCCCAATGATTGCAGAGTGCCAGCCACAGCATTGCCCCCAATGACTGCAGAGTGCCAGCCACAGCATTGCCCCTAATGATTGCAGAGTGCCAGCCACAGCATTGCCCCCAATGATTGCAGAGTGCCAGCCACAGCATTGCCCCCAATGATTGCAGAGTGCCAGCCACAGCATTGCCCCCAATGCCCAATGATTGCAGAGTGCCAGCCACAGCATTGCCCCTAACGATTGCAGAGTGCCAGCCACAGCATTGCCCCCAATGATTGCAGAGTGCCAGCCACAGCAGTGCCCCCAATGATTGCAGAGTGCCAGCCACAGCAGTGCCCCTAATGATTGCAGAGTGCCAGCCACAGCATTGCCCCCCAATGCCCAATGATTGCAGAGTGCCAGCCACAGCATTGCCCTCAATGATTACAGAGTGCCAGCCACAGCATTGCCCCCAATGATTGCAGAGTGCCAGCCACAGCAGTGCCCCTAATGATTGCAGAGTGCCAGCCACAGCATTGCCCCCAATGCCCAATGATTGCAGAGTGCCAGCCACAGCATTGCCCTCAATGATTGCAGAGTGCCAGCCACAGCATTGCCCCCAATGATTGCAGAGTACCAGCCACACATTGCCCCCAATGATTGCAGAGTGCCAGCCACACATTGCCCCCAATGATTGCAGAGTGCCTGCCACACATTGCCCCCAATGATTGCAGAGTGCCAGAACACAGCATTGCCCCCAATGATTGCAGAGTGCCAGCCACAGCATTGCCCCCAATGATTGCAGAGTGCCAGCCACACATTGCCCCCAATGATTGCAGAGTGCCAGCCACACATTGCCCCAATGATTGCAGAGTGCCAGCGATCCCCCCGCACTTACCTCTCTCGCAGCTTCTCTTCAGTCCCCGGCTCCCCGCGTCTCCGAGTCTTCAGTCCTCCTGCGGCGCCTCCTCCTCGTCCAATGGCACAGTGTTTGCCTTTCGGCCAATCAGGAAGCGGGAGGACCCGCTCCCTGATTGGCCGGGAGGAGGATCCGTGTGACAATAGCGAATTCTCATTCGCTATTGTCACAGAATGGGCGGGTCGGGGCGCACTGCTGCTCCCTGGCCACCACGTCTGCGGCTGCGCGGTCCGAGCGCGGGACATTCAATTGTACTGCGCTTGGACGCGCCACTGCTAAACTGGGGGGGATTTCACCATACCCTCCCCCCCCGCATTATTTCCTGGGGGGGGATGTGTCCCCCCCGTCCCCCCCGGTTCCTACGCCCATGCATCTATGGCATTGTTGCCTTTGATTACTAGCCTCAAGAGATTTGGAGTGAGATTTGGTGATGTCATTACTGTGCTGCCCACTGCTCCCCTTGCTGGAGAGAAAGCTGTACCCGAGCACCTGCAGTGCAAGGATCTCCCTGCTTCTGCTAAATTCATTTTGTAGATCTGTCATTTCTGAACCTCTCTTGCTGCTTAAGTATTCCCTCACAAGTCATCAGATCATCAGTCTTCAGACGGCAGCTTTGATACGAGTAAGCAAAGACCACTTCCCCACGGAGACACTGGTGCGCACATCGGCGTGCGCTGGCGCGTGCCTGCGTATTGGCCCGTGCATGTCCAGCCCCGGGAACTGCGCTAAGCAGCCTATTTAAAGGAAGCCCTGATGTGTGCTGATCACTGGATGTCCTGGTCAGATTGTAACACTAGGGGGTCACATGACACAGAGGTGAAAAAATGGCTAATTGGGCCCATTTTGGACATTTTGACTTAGGGGTGTACTCACTTTTGTTGCCAGCGGTTTAGACATTAATGGCTGTGTGTTGAGTTATTTTGAGGGGACAGCAAATTTACACTGTTATACAAGCTGTACACTCACTACTTTACATTGTAGCAAAGTGTCATTTCTTCAGTGATGTCACATGAAAAGATAGAATTAAATATTTACAAAAGTGTGAGGGGTGTACTCACTTTTGTGAAATACTATACATTGCTTAGCTGCAATTTGAGAAAACCAAGTTAAACGCTTACCGATGTCATCACGAGTATGTACGGCAGCAAAGTGGCTCTTCTTTGCCAGATCACGTACCTAATAGAAGATCTGGTGCTTCCGGGTAGGGGGCTCGCATGCACGCTGCCTCTGCTGTGGTTTTCACAGCAGAAGCCGATCAGCAGGTGCTGGCCCATGGATGTCTGCCGCCACCTGCCAGATATCGGGAAAACACACAGAACGAAGCTCTGCCTATGTAAACAAGGCAGAGCTCTGTTTGGTCAGCAGGGATGTAATGGATTTCCCTTCCCTGCAAAGCAGGGAATAAAATCCATTTTTTGATTAGTAAAAACAGCACAACACAGTACACACACACAAACACTGGCTAGGCACATATTTAACCCTTTGATCTCCCTAAATGTTTAACCCCTTCCCAGCCAGTGTCATAAGTACAGTGACAATGCTTATTTTTAGCACTGATCACTATGTTACTGTCACTGGTGTCCAAGGGGGAAATTTACTAAAGCTGGAGAGAGCAAAATCTGGTGCAGTTCGCATAGAAACCAATCAGCTTCCAGGTTTTATTGTCAAAGCTTAATTGAACAAGGTGAAGTTAGAAGCTGATTGTCTACCATGCACAGCTGTACCAGATTCTGAGTGCTGCAGTTTTAGTAAATCACCCCCTATGTGTCAAAAGTGTCAGTTAGTGTCCGATTGTCTTCTGCAATATCGCCTTCCCGCTATAAGTCGCTGATCGCAGCCATTACTATTAAAAAAAAAAAAAAAAATCCAGGATGTATATTATAGTTTGTAGACGCTATAACTTTTGCACAAACTAATCAACATTCGCTTACTGGATTTTATTTTATTTTTTACCAAAAATATGCAGCAGACTACATATTGGCCTAAATTGATGAAGACATTTTATTTTTTACATCTTTTTATTGGATAAGTTTTATAGCAGAAAGTAAAAAATAATTTTTTTTTTCAAAATTGTCGGCCTTATTTGGTTTATAGCGCAAAAAATAAAAAAAAAACCCAGGGGTGATAAAATACCACCAAAAGTAAGCTCTATTTGTGGGGACAAAAATTTCTATCATGTACAGTGTTGCATGACTGCGCAATTGTCAGGTAAAGTAAGGCAGTGCCGTATCGCAACAAATGGCCTGGTCATGAAACGGGGGGTAAATCTTCCGGAGGTAAAATGGTGAAAGGTGCTGTCCAACATGACCATAAAAAATCACAGGACTACCTGGAAAGAATCACAATTTTTGGCTAATAATATTTTAGATTTATATTCTGGGGTTTGTGTAAAGTTTGGATTTACAGTAGGCTCATCTAATTAGCAGCCCTTGGTATGTGCAAGACTAACTAAACACCATTTATAAATAATTTAACACAAAACTTACACAGTTCTCATCCAGGATTCACACTTTTTTTTCTAATTGAATCAATGTGTGTATCTCGGGGATTGCGAGCAGGCAGTTGAGTTTATTTTATTGTAGACATTGCATGTCTCTTCTTCAGTAAAAACTGTGCCTGTTTGCAATTTTTTTATTTTGTAACTTTAATTCCAGTTTAATACATTTTACATCATTATAAGGATTTATTGCAGTTGCAGGAGTTTAAAGTTAAAATCAGTATTTTTTTGCCAGAAAATGACTTAGAACCCCCAAACATTTTATATATATATATATATATATATATATATATATATATATTTATAATTATTTTTTTTTTTTTTTAGCAAAGAGAATTAAATGGCGGCTGTTGCAATATTTTTTTGGCACGCGATATTTGCTCAGCAGTCTTTCAAACACAATTTTTTTGGAAAAATACATTTCACTGCAGTTAAGGAAAACTAAACATTAAAGTTAGCACAATTTATTTCTCTAATGTGAAAGATAATGTTACACTGAGTAAATAGATACCTAACATGTCAGGCTTCAAAATTGTGCACGCTTGTGGAAAGGCGACAAACATTGGTACTTAAAAATCTCCATAGGCGATGCTTTAAAAATATCTGCAGGTTACCAGTTTAGAGTTAAAATCTGTATTTTTTGCTAGAAAATGACTTACAACCCCCAAACATTTTATATATATATATATATATATATATATTAGAAAAGACTCTGGAGAATAAAATGGCGGCCGTTGCAATATTTTTTTTTGTCACATGATATTTGCTCAGCGGTCTTTAAAACACAATTTTCTGGGAAAAAATATATTTTGCTGCATTTAAAAAAAAAACTAAACAGTAAAGTTAGCCCAATTTTTTCTATAATGTGTAAGATAATGTTACGCCGAGTAAAGAGATACCCAACATGTCATGCTCCAAAATTGCGCATGCTTGTGGAATGGAAACAAACATTGGTACTTAAAAATCTCTATAGGTGATGCTTTAAAAATGTCTACAGGTTACCAGTTTAGAGTTAAAATCAGTATTTTTTTGCTAGAAAATTACTTAGAACCCCCAAACATTATATATATATATATATATATATATATATATATATATATATATATTTATATTTAGCAAAGACTCTGGAGAATAAAATGGCGGCTGTTGCAATATTTTTTTGTCACGCGATATTTGCTCAGCAGTCTTTTAAACACAATTTTTTTGGAAAAATACATTTCACTGCAGTTAAGGAAAACTAAACATTAAAGTTAGCACAATTTATTTCTCTAATGTGAAAGATAATGTTACACTGAGTAAATAGATACCTAACATGTCAGGCTTCAAAATTGTGCACGCTTGTGGAATGGCGACAAACATTGGTACTTAAAAATCTCCATAGGCGATGCTTTAAAAATATCTGCAGGTTACCAGTTTAGAGTTAAAATCTGTATTTTTTGCTATAAAATGATTTAGAACCCCCAAACATTATATATATATATATATATATATATATATATATATATATATATATATATTTAGCAAAGACTCTGGAGAATAAAATGGCGGCCGTTGCAATATTTTTTTGTCACGTGATATTTGCTCAGCAGTCTTTCAAACACAATTTTTTTGGAAAAAATTAATTTCACTGCAGTTAAGGAAAACTAAACATTAAAGTTAGCACAATTTTTTTCTATAATGTGAAAGATAATGTTACAGTGAGTAAATAGATACCCAACATGTCATGCTCCAAAATTGCGCACGCTCGTGGAATGGAAACAAACGTTGGCACTTAAAAATCTCCATAGGCGACGCTTTAAAAATGTCTACAGGTTACCAGTTTAGAGTTAAAATCTGTATTTTTTGCTAGAAAATGATTTAGAACCCCCAAACATTATAAATATATATATATATATATATATATATATATATATATACTGTATTATATATATATATTTTTAGCAAAGACTCTGGAGAATAAAATGGCAGCCGTTGCAATATTTTTTTTGTCACACGATATTTGCTCAGCGGTCTTTAAACACACAATTTTTTGGGAAAAAATATATTTTGCTGCATTTAAAAAAAACTAAACAGTAAAGTTATCCCAATTTTTTTTTTATAGTGTGAAAGATAATGTTACCCCGAGTAAATAGATACCCAACATGTCATACTTCAAAATTGCGCACGCTCGTGGAACGGCGACAAACATTGATACTTAAAAATCTCCACAGGCGATGCTTAAAAATTTTTACAGGTTACCCGTTTAGAGTTACAGAGGAGGGCTAGAATTATTGCTCTCGCTCTAACGATCATGGCGATACCTCACATGTGTGGTTTGAACACCGTTTACATATGTGGGTGCGACTTGCATGTGCGTTCGCTTCTGTGCGCGAGCTCGGAGGGACGGGACGCTTTACATTTTTTTTTTCTCATTTACTTAAATTTTTTATTTTTACACTGTCCCCTTAAAATGTTTCATTTGGATCACTTTTATTTATATTAAAAGGAATGTAAACATCCCTTGTAATAGAAAGGACAAGTCCTCTTTAACCACTCTACAACCGCTCACAGTAATACTACTGCGGCAGAGTGGTTCGTTATCGTCCAGGTACGTAGTATTAACGTGACTGGACACTCCCCCTTCTGGGCGGCGCTTGCGCGCCGCCGGAGGCTCGCTCCCGCTGTTTTCATTCACAGCGGGAGTCGGGCCAGGGGAGGAGCAGTGGCGATCGCCGCTGCTCTTACCCGATCGTCGGGGATCGAGTCTGGAGATCCGCCCGCTGTGTGTAAACACAGCGGGCGGATCTCCATAGTGACAGGGAGTGACAGATCGGACTGTTCAGCATAGCTGGACATCCGATCTGTCCATGACTCACTCAGTCACCTCCCCCCCTACACGTCAGTAAGCACCAGGCATACATTAACCCCTCCCTCTCCAATAAAATTAACCCCTTCCCTGCCAGTGTCATTTTTACAGTAACAGTGCATATTTATAGCACTGATTACTGCAGTAATGTCACTGGTACCCCCAAAAGTGTCAAAAATGTCAGTCAGGGGTCCGGTCTGTCCGCCGCAATGTCGCAGTCCCGCAAAAAAAATCGCAGATCGCCGCCATTACGCGTTAAAAAAAAAAACACCAAAAATGACAGAAATCTTTCCCTTTGTTAGTAAACGCAATAACTTTTGCGCAAACCAATCAAAATACGCTTATTGCGATTTTTTTACCAAACATAGGTAGCAGAAAACAAATTGGCCAAAAATTTTTAAAAAAATTGGTTTTTACATCTTTTTTGGGGGGAATTTCATATAAAAAAAATGTTAAAAATATTGTTATTTTTTCAAAATAAACGCTATTTTTTTGTTTATAGCGCAAAAAGTAAAAATCGCACAGGTGATCAAATACCACCAAAAGAAAGCTCTGTTTGTGGGAAAAAAAGGACGTAAATTTCGTTTGGGTACGGCGTCGCACGACCGCGCAATTGTCAGTTGAAGTTGCACAGCGCCGAATCGCAAAAAGTGGCCTGGACGGAAGACAGCAAAATCCTCCGGTGGTAAAGTGGTTAATGTGAGATCTGGGGTAAAAAAAAAAGACCTCACATCTCACATCTACACTTAAAAGCTTCTCCGGTAAGCAGGGAAAACAACGAGGAATTGGCGGGTGGGTGGCAAAAAATCCCAAGGTGATTCTGTTGCTGGGACCACTTCTATGTGAAAGAGGACCGCTGGCCGAGTAAGAAAATACCGGGGTTATGGCAGCTATCTGCTGCGATAACACTGGTATTTAACGTCAAAGTAACGGCGTAAAACTGCGGAAGTGGTTAAAAAGGGAAACTCGTATATTTTATATAGATGGGTTACACACAGAGTAATATATTCCAAGCATTTCTTTCTTTTAATTTTGATGATTATGGCTTACAGCTAGTGACACCCCAAAATTCAGTATCTCATAAAATCTGAATATTGTGAAAAAGTTCAATATTGTAGACTCATGGTGTCACACTCTAATCAGCTCAAAACACCTGTAAAGGTTTCCAATACCTTTAAATGGACTCTCAGTCTGGTTCAGTAGGTTACACAATCATGGGAAAGACTGCTGACTTGACAGTTGTCCAAAAGATAGTCATTGACACCCTCCACAAGGAGGCTAAGTTAGAAAAGGTCATTGCTAAAGAAGCTGGCTGTTCACAGAGTGCTGTATCCAAGCATATTAATGGAAAGTTGAGAAATAAGAAGTGTGGTAGAAAAAGGTGCACAAGCAACAGCGATTATCGCAGCCTTGAGAGGATTGTGAAGCAAAGACCATTCAAGATTTTGGGGGAGATTCACAAGGAGTGGACTTCGGCTGGTGTCAGTGCTTCAAGAGCCACCACACACAGATGTATCCAGGACATGGGCTACAACTGTCATGGGCTACAACAGACCACTCCTGAACCAGAGACAACGTCAGAAGCTTCCCACCTGGGCCAAGGAGAAAAAGGACTGGACCTTTGCTCAGCGGTCCAAAGTCCTCTTTGCATTTCATTTGGAAATCAAGGTCCCAGAGTCTGGAGGAGGAGTGGAGAGGCGCAGAATCCACGTTACATGAGGTCCAGTGAGAAGGTTCCGCAGTCAGTGGTGATTTGGGGGGGCCATATCATCTGCTGGTGTTGGTCCACTGCGTTTTATCAAGTAAGCCAAAGTCAGTGCAGACCTCTAGCAGGAAATTCTAGAGCATTTCTTGCCTCCCTCTGCTGACCGGCTTTATGGGAATTTTGATTTTATTTTCCAGCAGGACTTGGCATCTTTCCACACTGCCAAAACTACCAATACCTGGTCACATGATCATTGCATCACTGTGCTTGATTGGCAAGCAAACTCACTTGACCTAAACCCCATAGAGAATCTATGGGCTTCCATAACACCTCAGCAGTGCCAGAGGCTGATCGCCTCCATGCCACGCTGTATTGATGCATTAATTCATGCAAAAAGTGCCCAGACCAAGTATTGAGTTCATACTATACTGTACATGCACAGACTTTTCAGTAGGCCAACATTTCTGTATTAAAAATCCTTTTTTTTTTATTGGTCTCTTATGCAATATTCTAATTTTCTGAGATACTGAATTTTGGGGTGTAACTAGCTGTTAGCCAAAATCATCAAAATTAAAAGAAAGAAATCCTTGAAATCTATCACTCTGTGTGTAATAAATCTATGTAGCACTGCCCCCGTAGGACTTCTGGAAATTGCCGTGACGGCCCCCCCTGGTTAGCAGTACACAGTCATGTAAATCAAACTCCTTGCTCCCAAGGGCTCTTCACAGTAATAAACAGTCTAGGGGCGTTGGTTTTGTTTGTTTATTTGATAGTTAGGATGGGAGAAGGGAATAGTGGGATACTCCAATTGAACTATTCACAACATTTGAGGACCTCTATCTTCAAATCTCTGCTGGTAGATATGGAACAGCCAGGCTGTTAATTCACCCTGCCACTGAGATGAATGGGGTTCAGTCTCTTGTTTTCTTTACCCTCTCTAACAAGGCGACTTGATGGACGATCACCTATCTTCAGGACAATCTCACTAGCATCCTCTTCCTACTTACACCCGTCCACTGACTATCCTATGAGCAGGGGTGGCCCACCTCAGGTCAGGCCCCTTGACACGAGTTACTGTACTCACGTTACTGCAGAAACAGGACCTTGAGTGTCTCCCCTCTCAGTCAGCTTCCCTGGACCTACTATCGACCACTCCTCCGGCCCTCAGAACGCCCTCCTGAGACCTAATGGCACCTCTACAGAGGAGGAGACAGCTGCCCCCTCCCTCCAGAACTCCACTCCCCTACGAAAGACCTAAAGCACAAGTGCTCCTGGCTTTTATACAGTATCCCAACATGCACTGAGGCGTCCTGCCCTCTGCCAATCATCAGGACTGTATCAAAAGCCCATGCACCCATTCATTAGGTTTCCTCTCATTGTCCAACATGCCTCCCTATAGGACCAGCGTGAAACACTCTCCAGACTGAATTAATTGCATGCTGAGCTCAATGAGCAGACGTCACTAGCAGATCCTGCTCTCTGGTAGGCAGAGAACAGTATAGATTTACCTGCAGCCCCTCTGGTAAGCAGACAGGACTCAAAACTATACTTCTGTCACTAGCACCTATTTAGGAGGGTGATATATATATTTATATATATATATATATATATATATAATATATGAATTTCACTTTTTGAATTAAATTACTGAAATAAATTAACTTTTTGATGATATATGTATTGTTTCCGAGATTTCGGAAAACAGGATGGCAGAGTGCAGGCTGGGGATGCAGGGGCATCAAAAAAATCTCATGAGCAATATATAATTTTGGGGATCATTCCCATCCGATAGGACACAGCAACACGCCTGAACAGGGGAGGACTGGGCCTGGGGGCAAGGGGGCAATTGCCCCCCGGGCCGCTCTGATGTCCTGTAAAAAAGCTGCACCGCTTCTTCCACAGACATGCCTAAAGGATTCTCGTGAAGAGAAGTAAAAAGTCTCTGCCACTGACCTACTGAGTACGGGCTGAAGACAAGGACAGAGTGCAGGCCTTCCTCCCCAGTATGGATGGTGTAAACTGTGTCTGAGCAGAGGCCAGTTCCATGCTCCACTGGAGACTCTCCTCCCCCAGCCAGCCCCAACCAAGCTGTCCCAGCTCCCCCCAACTGCCCCCTGCTGGCCAGGTTGGGAACCTTTATTCAGCCAGTCACAAGAGAGTACCTGGAGCAGGTCATCAGCCTGGAATGAGGGTCAGGAGGAGGCTGGGAAGAGGGAGAGTGGGAGGGGAGCCAAGTTACTGCACCATGGGCCTCTGGTTTGTACTTGCCCCATGTGCCGAAAGTTGCCAGTCAGCCCCTGGCCCTGAAGAAGGGGGAGTCCATCCCCCGAAACACAGTGGCTCGATGTACATTTTACACTTTCAATAAATGTCTTATGAACTGTACATCAAAAGTTGCAGTTTTCTGGTGCTCCTTCTTTCCTACCCAAACTTGTTCCTATAGGCATTACATATAATTATAAGTTAATGGAACCCAGTACGAAGATTTAATGTGTTTTTATGGTGTTTTGTAGATCTGAAGAAGGGGAAGATCTTTGAACCAATGAAGCAGGTTGGCTGTTTTGTGTTGTCTCTTTGCAAACTCTTGGGGCCAGTTAACACCAGAATGCGATGCGTGAAACCAGTGTTCCATGTGCATTTCCAGCACCATGCATAGGCGTGCGCACAGGGTGTGCCAGGTGTGCCTGGGCACACCATAATCCCCCTGTGTGGCACATATTTCCCATGTTTAGACCCCTAATATTTCACCAAATACAAAAAAGTCTCCTTTTCTGCAAAAAAAAAGGAAAAAAATAAATAAAAAAAATAAAATTGTAAAAAATATCCCACTGACACCTATCCTTGCTCTTGTGATACCATCCACTGCTCTACTGACACTGCCAGTATGTAAACACATGCACACACATGAATACAGTATATGTTTGAGTATTGGGGTGCACACCCTAATACAAATGGCTGCGCACACCTATGGCACCATGTTCAAAATGCACTGCACTTGCAATCTGCAGCAGGTGTCAATGCTAACCTAACAACAGCCCTAAGTGAAAGTTGCAAACGCATTTGAAATCCTGTAATACCATGCAATTCGGTTGCTGTGTGTTTTATAAAGTAGTGCATGTTCTTCTTTTGGTGCCGCCCGGTTTCAGCCCATTAAAATAAATTCACCCAGATGGCATGTGAATCGCACAGGAATGCACATTGCACATAGCTTTCCTGTGTAATTCAATGATGTGACTCCTGTGACCGCCCATACCCCCCCCCCCCAGCTTACTACTGTGATGTCAACTTTGCCAGATTTGCCAGGACAGTCCAGCATCTGTCCTTATAATGCTGTGTCTTAGGATCACAACATTGGCTTTATTTGATTTACTAAGCATGTGCGGTAGCTCTAAAAGGGTATTACTGATGGGATTGCAGCTGAGAGGGAGCAGTTTCCCACACAAATAAGGGCAGGAGTGCTCAGAAAGTGGGTTTGATCTGAGCAGGACCAACCAGAAAGGGGGCTTCACCTAGGTAGGACAGCGCGGAAGGAGGATGTGATATGTGTAGGCCTTTTGTGGGAATGAACGCTAAGTCCCGGTTCACTCTACCGCGACTTGTCAGGCGACTGGTCAGTCTGACAAGTCGCGGTCCATTCTGTGCTATGGGAACCGTTCTAATAGGAGCGACTCAAGTCGCTCCGACTTAGAAAATAGTTCCTGTACTACTTCAGGGCGACATCGGAGCGACTTGCATTGACTTCCATTATGTGAAGTCCGTGCAAGTCGCGCTGAAGTCGCGGTGCACGCGACTTCACAGGTCGCCCCCGAAGTCGGATCGCCATAGTGGGAACCGACACTAAATTGCTGACATTACTAGTAATAACAATAAAACAAATAAAAAGTCCGTAAATCTATCCCATAGTTTGTAGACGCTATAACTTTTGCGCAAATACAAATCAAAATACACTTATTAGGATTTTTTTTTACCAAAAATATGTAGCAGAATACATATTGATGGAAAAAGTTGATGTTTTTTAGCAAAAAGTAAATAATATTTTTTTTTTTTTCAAAATTGTCTATATTTTCATTTTTCTTTTGTTTATAGCGCAAAAAATAAAAACTGCAGAAAAAAGAAAGCGCAATTGTCAGTTAAAGAAACGCAGTGCCGTATCCCAAAAAATGGCCTGGTCATTAAGGGGGTAAAACATTTCCGGCGCTTAAAGCGGAGTTCCGGGCACAAAAACAGTTTTTCAATGAACATACCCCCGGGACAGTCAGGGCTAGTACATTCTACAATGGCTAGCCTCTGAACTGTCCCGGGTCGCACTTACCTGCAAGAAGAAATACTTACTTATACAATTTCTTCTCTAGCGCTGCCATCTCTGTTGTGGGCAGCTGAAGCCGACGCGATCCTCTTCTGCGTCTTCTTCCATGTCTTCTTCTCCCAGAATGCGCCTTCACCGGCCCCTCTCGTCACTTCCTGTGCGGCGCCGCATTCCTCCACAGCTTCTGGGCATGCCCAGAAGCTGTTTAGCAGGGAATGCGGCGTCGCCCCGGAAGAGACGAGCGGGGCCGGTGCCGTCGCATTGATTCCTGGGAGCGAAGAAGTTCAGCTCCCAGGAATCATCGCAAAGAGGAAGTGACGGCAGAGCCGCGGCACAGAGGGAGGAAGTGGAGAATAGGTGAGCATTTTCTATCTACAATTACAAGGTGAGTAAAAAAAAAAAAATATACCTAACTATCCGATTCCTTTTCAGGTGAAGAAGAGCCAGCGGATGGGCACAAAATCGATTAGGTCGATTTTGTGCCTGGAACTCCGCTTTAAGTGGTTAAAAAAAAATGCTTCAAACGCTCATAACTACTGCTAAACTCGTATAAACTCGCTATGTAAAAGCTGTAAAATGGACATTTTTCACCATCGGTTTCCAGCTGTCAGTTTCCCGTGTGGTTTTCAACTGCCCTGTGTACATGAGCTCTTCTATTTTATTTTTTATACTTATGTATTAATTAGTATGAAACACAGCTTTTTATTAATAGATGGCTTACAGAGGATTCCTAATATGACAGTGATGGCTCCACATTGTTTTTATAGGTAGGCAACATAGTATCTTTTCTCAGGCAGTGTTTATATATCTGTTGCTTTTTTGTGTTGAACAAAATTCAACAATACCCTTGTTATATTTTTATGTATCACTGCCTTTTTCTATCATCATTTATGGCGGCTTTGTGGTGTTATTGCTCTGCCATGCAATGATATTATGTGATTTAGAGGAAATATATATATATATATATATATATATATATATATATATATATATTTTTTTTTTTTTCTTTTTTTTTTTTTTTATATGAGGATATACATGAAACACTCTATATATCATTTTTTTTCTTCCTCGCCTCTTCTTGTGACGATATGTCCATATACACCATTGCATGGAAGTTCCTATATATGGATGTTGGTACACGTGTTGTGGATTCATATGATAATGATGATTTATATGGAGTTAGTTTTACATGTACTTTATGGTGATACTTTGTTCATATTTTACGTTTTTTTGTTCATATTTTACGTTTTTTGTCTGTTTGTCATGCACTGCCCTGTTAATTACCTCAATTATGAGTGCATTTCCTGGCGGGTGCACACTTAAATAGCTGAGGTCTGGGCTATGTCTATGTTATAGATAAGCACGAGTGATTCGTGTGAAACGCGTCAACTATATTCCTGTATTTATGTCTGGCATGATGACAATAAAGAACTTTTAAGATTTTGACTTCACTACAGTGTGCCACCATCTTTCTTTCTTAATTTACATGAGCCATTAGCCAATACTCAGAAGTAAGCTGGCAGGGGGCTGAGACCACTCAGTAAATAGACATGGGCCATGACAGCAGGGGCAGTCGGGTGGAAGATGGAGATACAGTGTTAAGGAGACTATCAGTGACCCTTAAGGCAAACCCCCTAATCTGGGTTGGGGGGAGGGGGTGTCCTGCCTTGGGCCAGGGCTCGGGTTCTGGAAGGATCCTGCCAAAATCACAAAGGGAGCAGGCTTTCCTGGAGGCATGGAATCAAGAGAGGACAGAATGAGTAGATAAACACTGTGGGGACTGAAAATTGGAGAGACTGACAAAAATAGCCAGTCTCCCTAAGGACAGCGGTGAGCTTAAGTGTTTATTCCTTCCCTTAGAGATCTCCTGAGAGTCATTCGGGTGAGCTGGTGAAGAGTCAGCCGGGTGAGCTGGTGAAGAGTCAGTCTGGTGATCTGGTGAAGAGTCAGCCGGGTTGGCTGGTGAAGAGTCAGCCGGGTGAGCTGGTGAAGATTCAGCCATGTGGGCTGGTGAAGAGTCAGTCTGGTGAGCTGGTGAAGAGTCAGCCGGATGGGCTGGTGAAGAGTCAGCCGGATGGGCTGGTGAAGAGTCAGCCAGGTGGTCTGGTGAAGAGTCAGCTGGGTGAGCTGGTGAAGAGTCACCTGGGTAAGCTTGTGAAGAGTCACCTGGGTGAGCTGGTGAAGAATCACCTGGGTGAGCTGGTGAAGAGTCAGCCAGGTGAGCTGGTGAAGAGTCAACTGGGTGAGCTGGTGAAGAGTCACCTGGGTGAGCTGGTGAAGAGTCAGCCGGGTGAGCTGGTAAAGAGTCATCCAGGTGGGCTAATGAAGAGTCATTCTGGAGGACTAGTGTGGAGAGTTAGCCTGAAGGGCTAGTGAAAAGGACAGCTGCAGCCAGGTGAGTTGGCAGTACCTGAAGAGTTGGTGTTGGGATCAGTGGCCACGGAGAAGGGGTTACAAGCTGTCTCACTATCGAGACACGTCAGCCAGGAGGAGCCGGTTTGATACAGATGAGCTTTTGGATTGAGATGACAAAACACCTGCAAATATACAGAGTGGCTTCACATAAGTGATTCCTGCTTAGACACTCACCTCATCCAGCGCTCAATACCAAACTTTTGTGACTCCTATTTTCATGGTCATCATTCCAAAAAACAAGCAAGCAATCACCTCCTCAGTGTGGGAATGATTCAGAGTCTCAAGTGTGACGGCTATTGTGGTCTTTTTGGACCCCTTGTGGAGCTCCGCCCTCACCGCGCTTGTGTTCCTTACCCTCCTCCCCTGTGATCTTGGGGTTTTGTGCGGCACAGGTGGTGCTCTGCCCTTAGGAGTCCTTGGCGTTCCCCCAGATGTGTTTTAGCCAATATGCTTTTATTTAAGTGACTGTAACTGGAATATTGACCATATTTGGGTATGTGTACCCCTTACCATATACGCTATGATTTTAACCCTTGGATTAACCCTTAAATTAAAAAAACAAGACAAATCAATGGACTGTTCTCTGACTCGGGGTGCTTGTGAAAATTCAGTGTGCCTGGTTGTGCAGGAGTGGGGGGTTCCAAGTACATCAGCAGTCCCTACAGGGGGGGGGGGCGGGGGGTGCTGCAGACATACCAGATGGACGTAGGTCAGGTACTTAAGTTACGCGCTGCAGAGCTCTAAGAGCTGATTGGAGGTAAGGGACACAACTGTCAAGGTCTTACCTTGCCTTCCTGTTGTCAGCCATCTTGGACATGTGCAGACTGCTGTCTTTTATAAACTCTGATTGCATCATCACTTGTCTGCTGCCTGGGCATTGCTCAGTGATGATGTTGCACACCTGACTATATATATATCTCCTGATGGCTTGCAGTCCTTGCCCTTGTGTTTGTGCTCCAAGGTGCATCACTGCTAGCAGTCTTCTGTTCTCCATGTTCCTCCGTGCATCACCTGGCTTGGCTGATGACTTTCCTGGCTCTCAATTCTGCATCGGCAGATGACCCGGCATCGGCAGACTACCCGCCTCTGGACTCGACCCTGGCTTGGATGACTACCCTGCTCTGGACTTCATCCCGGCTGTTCCTGATTTCGCTCTTGCTGTGTGTTTATTGTTGTTGCCCTAATAAACTGTTTTATTTTACTTGCATCTTTGTGTGATCTGGTTTCCTGGCACCCTGACAACGACCCCCATTCCCACAGCACACAGGAACAGAGCTGAGGCTGTCAATCATAGGCTGTGTGCTGATGCTTCCTCCCGAAAACCTTTTTTTTAACCCTTGGTGTCAGGAAAACTTGTCAGAAGTGACTCATACAGATAGCAGAGGAAGGAGGCAGCCAACAGAAATGACACTTAGTGCTCTGGGTTGAGACAAGTACACATTACAGAGGGATATGCTTTGTTAATATTTCATTTCTGAGCTTTACAACCACTTTAAAAAAAAAAAAAGGTTTTAGATACACTTTTAGATAAAAGAAAAAAAAACTGCGTATGGATCATTTTGGAATCTCAATGTCTATCATGGACAATGTATAAATATGAGATGCTGGGCCGCTGATGGAAAACAATTTAATAGAAGAAAACTTAGTGATGAAACACCTTTTAAAGTCCTTGAAAATGCAGATTAAAAGAAAAAAAAAAAGAAATAAGCGAGTTACCTTTTTAGAAATGAGAGTGACTTGGAACAAGGGAGACTTCAAAGGAATGCAAATGGCTTTATTTACATGGAGAGTAATTATTTAGAACCAGCATCAAGGTTAGAGACAAATGGAGGTTTGTAGAGAGTGGAAATCATGGATCCACATTGCTGGAAGCAAAGTCGCGAGACTCCCAGGACCTGCCTTGTCTGCGTTCATTAGAGATTTCGGGATGGAGATTTATAGAGCTGACGCTGGCCGCACAGGTAACAATCATATACAGGCAGAAAATTCTCTCATCAACTATGGGGCCATTCTCATTCATATTTTAAAGGAATCCCCCGGACGGCATAGACAATACAAGTATATGTACAGCCAAAACTTTTTTTTACCAGTTCTTACAGGTGGTTGTATTAGTTTATTTTCTTTTTTTTTTTTTTCAGGCTTTTTTCTCTTTATTATCACCTGGTGATCCTGCCATTGAGAAATCGTTCACACTTGCAACAGCCCTGGTGGATCACTTTTCAGAGGGCGGTTAACAAGCAGCTGGGTTTATTATTACACGCGGTTGCAGGGCAGTTGCGGGGGCATGTGTGCTTTCCTGTCCAGTCACTGTTGCAGATTAACCCCTTGTTTGTCATGTTACAGCCCTACCCCCCCCCCCCCCCAAGGGACACTGAATTTAACTGGTTCTTTCCTAAACAGTACAGGGAACCCCAGTCAATCAATCGGCAGTCCACCTATTCCCGCTCCAATAAGCAGTCTAGGGGTTTGTCTTTTTGAGATTTATTGTTTGTAACACTTGTAACAGGAGAGGGACTGGAGCATGGGATACTTCAAAATGGCAAGCAACATCAATGAGAGAACACCCTAAAGCCTCACAGCTGGGAACCATGAGGTATCTTCCAGAGCAGTCTGAAAGCCTCACAGCTAGGGACCATGAGCAAGGGTGTAGGAACCCACACAAATCTTACATAGTTACATAGTTAGTAAGGTTGAAAAAAGACATCAGTCCATCCAGTTCAACCTATGATGCGTGTGTGTGTTTGCTTTTAACCGTACATTGTATACCCCTGTATGTTGTACATTGTATACCCCTGTATGTTGTGGTCTTTAAGGTGTCCATCTAATAGTTTTTTGAAATTATCGATGCTCCCTGCTGATACGACTGCTTGTGGAAGAGAATTCCACATCCTTACTGCTCTTACAGTGAAGAACCCCTTACGCACTTTAAGGTTAAACTGCCTTTCCTCTAGTTTTAGTGAGTGGCCACGTGTCTTATTGTATCTCCTTTCTCTGAATAGTTTGTTCCTTATGCTCGGGTCACCAGTACAGTATTTGTACATTGATATCATATCCCCCCTCAATCGTCTTTTCTCCAGAGAGAAAAGGTTCAGTGCTTGTAGTCTTTCCTCATAGCTGATGTCCTCCATTCCCCTAATTATTTTTGTTGCCCTTCTCTGGACTTTCTCCAATTCCAGCACATCCTTCCTGAGGACCGGTGCCCAGAACTGGACAGCATACTCCAGATGTGGTCGGACCAGAGTCTTGTAGAGTGGGAGAATAATCTCTTTATTTCTGGAGTGAATCCCCTTTTTTATACATCCCAGTAATCTGTTGGCTTTGCTTGCGGCGGCTTGGCATTGCATGCCACTGCCAAGCTTGTTGTCTACCAGTACCCCCAAGTCCTTTTCCATCCTAGACTCACCCAGAGGTTCCCCCCCTAGTGAGTAGCTTGCTTTCTGGTTTCTGGCCCCCAAGTGCATTACTTTACATTTTTCTACATTAAATCTCATTTGCCATGTAGTTGCCCACCCCGTTATTTTGTTCAGGTCTGCTTGCAAGGTTTCCACATCCTGCATCTGGGGGGGACAGCATTTTTACTCGCCAGGTATATGCTTTTTCAGTAAACTGCGAGAGAGAGAGAGAGAGAGAGAGAGAGTGTGTGTGTGTGTGTGCGTGCGTGTGCATGTGCATGAAAAATCTCAATGATTGCAGAGTGCCACAGCATTGTACCCCAATGATTGCAGAGTGCCACAGCATTGTACCCCAATGATTGCAGAGTGCCCACAGCATTGTACCCCAATGATTGCAGAGTGCCACAGCATTGTACCCCAATGATTGCAGAGTGCCCACAGCATTGTCCCCCAATGATTGCAGAGTGCCACAGCATTGTACCCCAATGATTGCAGAGTGCCACAGCATTGTACCCCAATGATTGCAGAGTGCCACAGCATTGTACCCCAATGATTGCAGAGTGCCACAGCATTGTACCCCAATGATTGCAGAGTGCCCACAGCATTGTACGCCAATGATTGCAAAGTGCCACAGCATTGTACCCCAATGATTGCAGAGTGCCCACAGCATTGTACCCCAATCAATGCAGAGACCAGCGTGCGTGCTTCCTTCAACCCAATGCACTTACCTGGCGGCGGCTCGGCTATCGGCGGCGGCGGGAAGGTGAGCGGCTTCTCCCTCGTCCTCTTCTGCGGCGGGAACCGGCGGGCGGCCTCTCCTCTTCTCTGCGGCGGGAACCGGCGGGAAGGTGAGCGGCGGTGAGCGGCCGTGATGGTGAGTGACTGACGCACGCACTGGCACCGCCCCCATTGTGACATCAGCGATCGGATGTCCTGGATGATGATTGGTCCAGGCTGGAGACTGGACCAATCACAGCCAGGACATCACGAAGGTGGGGGTGGCCAAGCGCTCTTTCCTGCGCCCAGGTTACGCCCCCAGAAGGCAGCCAATCAGCGCCTTTCTGGGTCGTAAACCCCACCCTAACAGTAGGTGTTCGGAAGCCGAATGCACTGGACATTTTTACAGCGTAATCAGCACTCTCCAAGTACTAAACTGGGGGGGATTTCACCATACCTGTCCCCCCCGCATTAGTTCCTACGCCCATGACCATGAGGTATCTTCCTGAGCAGTCTTAAAGCCTCACCGCTGGAGATCATGAAGTATCTTCCTGAACAGCCTTAAAGCCTCACAGCTGGGAAAAATGAGGTATCTTCCTGAGCAGTCTTAAAGCCTCACAACTGGGGACCATGAGGTATCTTCCTGAACAAATATAAAACCTCACAGCTGGGGACCATGAAGTATCTTCCTTAGAAGTCTTAAAGTCTCCCAGCTGGGAATTATGAGGTATATTCCTGAAAAGTTATAAAGCCTCACATCTGGGGACTATGAGGTATCTTCTTGAACAGCCTTAAAGCCTCACAGCTGGGGACTATGAGGTATCTTCCTTAGCAGTCTTAAAGCATCACAGTTGGAGACCATGAGGGATCTTCCTAAACAGCCCTAAAGCCTAACAGCTGGAGATCATGAGGTATCTTCCTTACCAGTCTTAAAGCCCCACAGCCAGGGACCATGACATATCTTCCTGAGCAGTCTTAAACCCCCACATCTGGGGACCATGAGTTTTCTTCCTGAGCAGTCGTAAAGCCTCTTAGCTGGGACCATGAGCTTTCTTCCTGAACAGTCTTAAAGACTTACAGCTGGTGACCATGAGGCAAGTCTCTAAGGCACCTGGTTAACCTGCACTATTGGACAGCTGTAGGTCACCAGCCCAACTTCAGGAACACTGCACAGTACAGGAAAGCTCTCTTCACAAAGCTCACAGTCCAGAATCTTGCTGAGGACAGGGCAATGGCCAGTTTCTGGGACCTTATGAGAGCAATATTTGGCCTTTATTTTCCAAAAGCACACAGTCACCGGGAACCAGTACAGGGTCATTACTCAGAACACAGCCCCCAGGACAACTGCCACCTTCCAACTTCCTCTGGGCAACCCCCCCAGTGAGTGAGAAAAATCCTTTTCAAGACCAGATCCCTTTGGTGAAGTCCTGCAGCCAGTTCCAGGCCCCTTCCAGGTCTCCAACCCTTAAGACCTTAAGAAATAGCAAACAATTCAAGGCTTGCCTCAGAGGGGCAGGAGCCCCCTCTCGAGCTTGGAAATGATACAACATACCAGTCCAGAGTTTTACAGATGACTGCCAGCAAAATATTACTTCCCAAGATACATTTATTTAAAAAAAAAAATGTTTTTTATTATACATTTTTTTGGAATTTCTTATAGATATATATATATATATATATATATATTTTTTTTTTTTTTATTGTTTTTAGAATTTTTGTATGGCAAGGAGGTCCCTTCTATCAGGAGGCCCAGGGCAATTTCCCCTTTTGCCCCTTTGTAAATCCAGCTCTCAATCCAGAACCTGTCTGTCAGGCCTCAGTAGCCGAGAATCACACTGGTTGGGCTAAGTATTGCTTACTAACCATACCTACCTCACAGCCTTTTATATACAATGGGTTCTAATCATATCATTAGGCGAAGTGGCAGCTCTCCTGAGATGTTTTTAAATGCTGACATGGAAATGCTGTATGCACCAATGGAATCTATAAGGTTGATGCCAACCACACCCTCGAAAAAGGAGCTGTGAAAATGGGAAATGTGTCGGGTGGAGGACGTCAATTCTTTTTCATCTATTAATATTGGTGTAATATGTTTATGCATTCCATGTACAACCATGTCCATATAGCATTGGTGTTTTTATGCTAATTTAAATAAAATTGATTTTTTTGCACATTATTTAGTACTTAGTGCCTTCAAAGTCCCACCCCAAGGGGAATTTTGTACATGGTCTAATATACATATAGTTACAACTGATTAGTCAAAAGTGTATTTTCTAGTTATTGGTCCGGAGTTGTGGGGGGCTCATAAATACTGTATGCTCCTTTCATTTTGGGGGTTCTGTGTAAGTGACAAGAAAACTGGGTGTTTAAATTTTAACTTTGAATGGTGGGGGGTTATGTTTGATTTAAATTTTTGGACTGTTGACTGTTTTGTGTGGATTACCAGTCTTGCTGTTTGTATGAAACTTGTAAACTTTAATAAAAAGAATAAAAAAAAAAAAAAAAAATATATATATATATATATATATATATATATATATATATATATATATATATACTGTATATATATATTTATATGTTTGATAAACAGCTATGCAAATATTGTGTGACATAAAAAGTTGCAACTACCACCATTTTATTCTCCAGGGTCCCTGCTTTCAAAAAATAAACCCTATATTACCAAAAGTATTGGGACCACAGCCAAACGCAACTTGTTCAAGTGCATGGGACCATGTCGCAACCACATTGCAACAGTATGCAGTGCATGTGGTTGTGGCGCGGTGTTGCAGGCTTTCAGTGCTTATCACAGGCAGTGACAATGTCTGTGAATAGTGTGAGGTCTCTGCCCCACTTCTACACTGCTCCCAGTCAGAGAATGCTTTGCATCCAATGAGAAATGCAAAGCTTTGCCTAAATGGTGCATATGCCGAATGGCCGACGTCCTGTAATAGCAATGCAGCAGGGCAGTCGCTTGGCACAGGACCCAGAAGCTAGTGGAAATCACTGTAGAAGCGGTAAAGTAGTGGTGTCTACCAGTGGCGGCCCCCCCATCGGGGGCGCAGGGGCGCCGCCCCCCCCCCATCCATGCATCCGGCCCCCTAATCTACATGCAGGGCACCGGACGCATGAGTTTCAATGGGTTTTTTCAGTACCTGATTAGAGCCAGGGGCTCTAATAGGCTTAAAAAAAATGTGGGCCCGGGGTGCAGAGCACTGCACCTTGAGCCCAACCATTTGTGTGACAATAGTTAATGAATATTCGCTATTGCCACACTGATTCTCCTCCCGGCCAATCAGGAAGCGGGTCCTGAGACCTGTTTCCCGATTGGCCGAAAGGAGAAGGCATGCTATTGGCCAGGAAGGGGAAAGGAGATGGCCGCCGACAAGGGACATGAAGGAGCCTGAGGCTGAAGCCGCCGCCTGTCGTAAGTAAACTGACTGACGGGCGGGGGGAAAGATGTGGTGGTGCAGGCTGGAGGGATTTGGGGGGGGGCAGGTCTGTCTGCCGCCCCCCCTGACTGATGGAGCACCAGCCGCCACTGGTGTCTACTACAATTATTTCCAGCTTCTAGAGCAGGGGCCTCGAAACTTTCTACACAAAGGGCCAGTTTACTGTTCTCCAGACTTTAGGTGGACTGGACTGTGGCCAGTGGGGGTAGAAAATGTCTCAGGCTTGATGATCCTTGGGAGTAAAAAATATTACATAGTGACCCATCTTTGGCATCAGTGGGAGGAATAGTGCCTTATCATTGGTGTCAGTGGAAAGAATAGTGCCCCATCATTGGTGTCAGTGGGAGGAATTGTGCCCCATCATTGGTGTCAGTGGGAGGAATTGTGCCCCATCATTGGTGTCAGTGGGAGGAATAGTGCCCCATCATTGGTGTCAGTGGGAGGAATAGTGCCCCATCATTGGTATCAGTGGGAGGAATAATGCCCCATCATTGGTATCGGTGGGAGGAATAGTGCCCTATCATTGGTATCAGTGGGGGGAATAGAGCCCCATCATTGGTATTAGTGGGGAGCATAGTGCCCCATCATTGATATCAGTAGGAGGAATAGTGCCCCATCATTGGTGTCAGTGGGAGGAATAGTGCCCCATCATTGGTGTCAGTGAGAGGAATAGTGCCCCATCTTTGGTGTCAGTGGGAGGAATAGTGCCCCGTCATTGGTATCAGTGGGAGGAATAATGCCCCATCATTGGTATCAGCGGGAGGAATAGTTCCCTATCATTGGTTTCAGTGAGAGGAATAGTGCCCCATCATTGGTATCAGTGGGAGCAATAGTACCCCTCCGTTGTTTGCAGTGGGAGGAACAGTGCTCCAAGGGCCAGATAAAAGCAAGCAAAGATTTGCATCCTACCTGTGGGGCACAGTTTGGAAACCAGTGTTCTAGAGGGATTCCACTGGCATGGTATACACATAGTTACATTATTCCAAGCTGGACCAATGTAACTATATAATAATGTCCATACGTAGAATTCTTCTTTAACGTGTTGTGGTAACGCTCTGTAATATGTACATTTTACAGCAAGTTACCACATTGTGCTGATGGGAAGCCAGGCTGATCCAGAAGACATTAGTGAGACCTCGGCGTGTGATCGTCCTCCCAGCACTGGACTTGAATGCATCACCTAAAAAAGGCGAGTAATAAACATCCATTACGGCATGGAAGGTATCATTATACAACGCGTATTGTAATAGATCAATCTCTTCCCTGATTAATGCTTTCCTTTATGTTTTCTCTCAGAAACGGATGCACTTTACTCCAAAAACAGAGCGTGGGGCCAGCAATACAAATCTCTTCCATTTTGTGCTGTTTTGGCAGCGGGTTTAATGTATTTGACAGACATAACACAGTGCCACGCAGAGGTAACTATTTGTTCTTTATAATGGGGACTCTTTATCAAAATGTTTAAGAGGCATCACAAAAAGGAAACTGAGAGAAGGTTCAGTGGATGGAGCTCGCCTACAATGTTCTTATGAAAAGCCTCTAAAAACTGCACAACTAGTTCAGATCTAATGTCATTATCTGAAGGCTCTGCGCTTTAATGTCATCTATTCATAGAGTGCAGCCGAAAATAGTCCCTGAAGCAGAGTACCGAGTTCCTGCCATATATGGTGGAAAATAATGCCGTTTATCGGCAATTAAAAAAAGATGCTGGTCTCCTTGGTAGCAGTTTATTTAATTTTAAAAAAACATATATATGTATTCTAAAGATAAGAAACAAGGATTGTGATGGAGACGTTACTTTCCACACCCCTCTCCTATACATATTGTCCAATGTCATACTTTCCACACCTCTCTCCATACATATTGCCCAATGTCATACTTTCCACACCCCTCTCCAATACATATTGCCCAATGTCATACCCTCCACGCTTCTCTCCTATACATATTGCCCAATGTCATACTTTCCATACCTCTCTCCTATACATATTGCCCGATGTCATACCCTCCACACTTCTCTCCTATACATATTGCCCAATGTCATACTTTCCACACCTCTCTCCTATACATATTGCCCAATGTTATACTTTCCACACCTCTCTCCTATACATATTGCCCAATGTCATACCCTCCACTCTTCTCTCCTATACATACTGTCCATTGTCATACCCCACACACCCTTTCCCTATTCATACTTCCCACTGTCATATTCTCCACATTCCTCTCCTGTACATACTGCCCAATGTCATACCCTTTACACCCCTCTCCTGTACTTACTTCCCACTGTCATGCCCTCCACACTTCTCTCCTGTACATACTGCCTGCTGTCATACCCTCCACTCCCCTCTCCTATACATACTGCCCGCTGTCATACCCTCCACACCCCTTTCCTATACATACTGCCTACAGTTATAATCTCCTCATCCCTCTCCTGTTCCTACTGCCCAATGTAATTTCCTGTACACCCCTTTTCTATTGCCCACCATCATACCCTCTGTTCCCTTCTCTTGCACATCCTGGCTGCTGCCATACCCTCTGACACTCTTAACCCGCACATACTGCTTGCTATAATTCACTTCATTCTCCTCTCCTGCATATACTACCCACCATCATACCCTCCACATTCCTCCCCTTTACACACTGCCCAATGTCATACCCTCCACATTCCACTCCTATACATTCTACCCATTGTCATACCCTCCACATTCCTCTCCTATACATACTGCCCATTGTCATACCCTCCACATTCCTCTCCTATACATACTGCCCAATGTCATACCCTCCACATTCCACTCCTATACATTCTACCCATTGTCATATCCTCCACATTCCTCTCCTATACATACGGCCCATTGTTATACCCTCCACATTTCTCTCCTATACATACTGCCCAATGTCATACCCTCCACATTACCCTCCTTTACACACTGCCCAATGTCATACCCTCCATATTTCTCTCCTATACATACTGCCCAATGTCATAACCTCCACATTCCTCTCCTATACATACTGCCCATTGTCATATCCTCCACATTCCTCTCCTATATATACTGCCCATTGTCATATCCTCCACATTCCTCTCCTATACATACGGCCCATTGTTATACCCTCCACATTTCTCTCCTATACATACTGCCCAATGTCATACCCTCCACATTACCCTCCTTTACACACTGCCCAATGTCATACCCTCCATATTTCTCTCCTATACATACTGCCCAATGTCATAACCTCCACATTCCTCTCCTATACATACTGCCCATTGTCATACCCTACACATTCCTCTCCTATACATACTGCCCATTGTCATACCCTCCCTATTCCTCTCCTTTACATACTGCCCATTGTCATACCCTCCACATTCCTCTCCCATGCATATTGCCCATTGTCATACCCTCCACATTCCTCTCCTTTGCATACTGCCCATTGTCATACCCTCCACATTCCTCTCCTATATATATTGCCCATTGTCATACCCTCCGCATTCCTCTCCTTTACATACTGCCCATTGTCATCCCTTTCACATTCCTCTCCTATACATATTCCCTGCTGTAATACCATCCACTCTCCTCTCTTGCCCATACTTTCTGCTGTCATACTCCTGGCACTTGTTTCCTGCACATATTGCCTATCGTCATACCCTCTGCACTCCTTTCATGTTTGTCTATAATAAATAAGAAAAGTGGAATGTAGCAGCATACTTTTGTAACAAAGTCATTTGATTTTACTGAATTAAAAGGTAAGGAAGGAGACCCGATGAAGACAATTGGGAGCCGAAGGTATAAATCTTCCCGTATACAGAGTGGGTCATGTGATCACCTGTCAACTGCCATTTGTTATAAGGTGGATACTGCTTTCGGAAGACACATGGACACCGGATACATCACCGAGATGAACAGCTTTATTGGACAGCTCAAATGGAAAACACAAAGGGCTCAATTCACTAAGCTGTAGTACATGGGCTATTCACCACAGAACCTTTTCCTTCCAAAGCAGCCCCCTCCGCTCAGTTACAGTAATTTCTATGACACAGAACATTTTCTTGTATTACAGCTTGTAACCTGGCTTAGAACATTGTGTTGATGTGTAAATAAATTCAAATAAGATTACTGTATTTCTTTTTTTTTTTTCTTACTGTAATGGGAAAGAATGTGACCCCCCCCCCCCCCCCCCCCAATGATACGGGGAAAAGCTGCTTCTCGGCATATGTGGCCCATAGAAACAGATCTACAATAAAGCTGAGCTCCAGGCAAACAGCTAAATACACAGAGGAAATGGGGCCAAACAACAGGCCTGGATGCAGGGTGCTGCTAGGGTGCCCCCCCCCCCAGATTTTACTTGCACCCCCTTCCAAGGTCTCCAAGAGTACATTCATTCATCCATCATAAGTCTGATAGGGCCAATTGATGTACAGGGGCACACTGACTGGAAATTTGATGGAAGGGGGACTCTAGCTAGTGGGGGTGAAAGGTGAGAAGGGGCACTCCGATGGGAATCGTTAATGTAAGGGGGATTCTGATGGGGGAAATTTATGTAAAGGGGCGCTCTGATGGGGGATAATGATGTAAAAGGGAAAATTTGATGGGGACAGTTGATTTAGGGAGGCACTCCAAGGGGGGGAATCAATGTAAGGGGGTACTCTGATTAGGGCAATTGATGCAACAGGCACCCTGATGCAGACAGTTGATCTAAGGGGGCACTCTGATGAGCACAGCTGATGTAAGAACGCGCTCTGATGGGAACATTTGATATAAAGGGGCACTCTCTTGCAGACAGTTGATCTAAGGGGCACTCTGATATGGACATTTGATGTAAGGGGCACTCTGATATGGACATTTATTGTATGAGGGCACTCTGATATGGACATTTGATGTAAGAGGGCACTCAGATGGGCACATTTGATGTAAGGGGGCACTCTGATAGTGAGATTTGATCTAAATTGCACTCTGATGGGGACATTTGTTTTAAGGGGCACTCTGATATGGACATTTGATGTAAGGGAGAACTCTGATGGGAACATTTGTTATAAGAAGGCATCCTGATGCAGACAGTTTATGTAAGGGAGCACTTTTGTGGGAACAATTGATGTAAAAAGGAAACTCTGATGGGTACATTTGATGTAAGGGAGCACTCTGATAGAGACATTTAATGGAAGAGGGACTCTAGTAGGAGCAGTTGATGTAAGAGGCATCCTGATACAGACGGTCAGTGTAAGGTGGCACTCTCATGAGCACAGCTGATGTAAGAGAGAGCACTCTGATGAAGATATTTGATGTAAGGGGGCACTCTGTTCTGGACATTTGATGTAAGGGGGCACTCTGAAGGGGACATTTGATGTAAAAGCTACTCCAAGGGGGGCAAGTTATGTAAAAGGGAAACTCTAAAGGTGAGATTTGATCTAAGGGGCACTCTGATTGGGACATTTGATGTAATGGAGCACTCTGATGGGGAAATTTGATGTAAGGGAGCACTCTGATAGGGAAATTTGATGTAAGGGAGCACTCTGTTGCAAACAGTTGATGTAAGGGGGCACTCTGATATGGACATTTGATGTATGAGGGCACTCTGATATGGACATTTAATGTATGAGGGCACTCTGATATGGACATTTGATGTAAGAGGGCACTCAGATGGGCACATTTGATGTAAGGGGGCACTCTGATGGGGACATTAGATGTAAAAGCTACTCCAAAGGAGGCAAGTGATGTAAAAGGGAAACTCTGATGGTGAGATTTCATCTAAACAGCACTCTGATATGGACATTTGATGTAAGGGGGAACTCTGAAGGGAAAATTTGATAAAAGGAGGCATCCTGATGCAGACAGTTTATGTAAGGAAGCACTTCAGTGGGGACAATTGATGTAAAAAGGAAACTCTGATGGGGACATTTGATGTAAGGGAGCACTCTGATGGAGACATTTAATGGAAGAGGGACTCTAGTGGGAGCAGTTGATGTAAGAGGCATCCTGATACAGACGGTCAGTGTAAGGTGGCACTCTCATCAGCACAGCTGATGTAAGAGAGAGCACTCTGATGAGGATATTTGATGTAAGGGGGGCACTCTGTTCTGGACATTTGATGTAAGGGGGCACTCTGAAGGGGACATTTGATGTAAAAGCCACTCCAAGGGGGGCAAGTGATGTAAAAGGGAAACTCTGATCGTGAGATTTGTTCTAAGGGGCACTCTGATGGGGACATTTGATGTAATGGAGCACTCTGATGGCAACGTTTGATGTAAGGGATCACTCTGATGGGGAAATTTGATGTAAGGGAGCACTGTGTTGCAAACAGTTAATCTAAGGTGCACTCTGATATGGAAATTTGATGTAAGGGGGCATTTCGGTGGGAACATTTGATATACAGTAAGGAGGCATCTTAATGCAGATAGGTGAGCACTTTGATGGGGATAATTGATGTAAAAGGCTACTCCAAGGGGGGCAATTGATATAAGAAGTCACTCCAAGGGGGAGAGGAGGTAATTTATGCAACTGGGTACTCTGATGGGCACCCTGATTTAAATGAGGATGCTAATGAGGTCTCCTGATGTAAGGGGGGACTATGATATGGAAACCTGATATAAGGAAGCACACGTTCCTTTTATTCTGGTGTTCCCTGTTCACTCCTGCACCGCCTCTACACTACCTGTCATACGTTACTTCTGAGTCATTACTCCTGGTACAGAAGCATGCTAAATAAACAGAGAATAGGGACTGGTGCCCAATATCCTTTCGCAGTCACATGACTTCATTCTTGCTGTACATCCTCCAGCTGCTGTACGTCAGCAGTTCATAGTGTTGTCCTTAGCAGGGCTGGAAAGATTTCGAGGAATAAATCTAAAAAGCAGCAGATACGGGGAAATAATTATGTTTTAGGCTGCTAATTTCTTCGAGTATAAATTTCTGGTATCTCTCACTTATTTTCACACTTCCACCATGTTAACACCGCTACACATTAATTATATCAATTACAATTATTTGGGGATATAATTAGGAAGCATCTCCGTGACTGCATGCAAACACAGAGCTTCTCACTATATTTCACAAATTAGATAATTATCCTGATCTCGGTTCACTTGTGTCACCTCCGTGTACGTTTTATAGTTTTTACTGAAAGGCTCGACTTCATTGTGCGGCAACATAAAACCAGCATCGCATTTTGGAGGAGATATGATGAATCCCCCCATGCATTACTTTCCCCTGCTTGTTCTCTACTTTCCTCTTTCAGCCAAAAATATTTTAAAAAAAATTGCAAACTAACCCAGCATAGCTCTCACAAATGCCTCCAGCTCTCTCACATTTCACAAATGCTCCCAGCTCTCTCACAAATGCCCCCCAGCTCTCTCACTTCTCACAAATGCCACCCCAGCTCTCTCATCTCTCACAAATGCCACCCAGATCTCTCAAAAATGCCACTTAGCTCTCTTATAAATGCCACCCCAGCTCTCTCACCTCTCACAAATGCCCCCTGCTCTTTCACCTCTTAGAAAGGCCCCTCCCCAGCTCTTACCTCTCACAAATTCCTCCCCAGCTCTTTCACCTCTCACAAATGCCCCCAGCTTTCCCACCTTTCACAAATGCCCCCCCCCAGCTCTCTCACCTCTCACAACTGCCCCCCCCCCCAGCTCTCTGATCTCTCACAAATGCCCACCCCCCCCCCAGCTCTCTTACCTCTCACAAATGCCCCCCTGCTATTTCACCTCTTAGAAAGGTCACTCCCCAGCTCTCTTACCTCTTACAAATGCCCCCCCCCCAGCTCTCTCATCTCTCTCAAATGCCCACCCCCCCAGCTCTCTCACCTCCAACAAATGCCAACCAGATCTCTCACAAATGCCCCCCAGCTCTTTCACCTCTTAGAAAGCCCCCCCCCTCTCTCTTACCTATCACAAACGCCCCATCAGCTCTTTCACCTCTCACAAATGCCCCTAGCTTTCTAATCTCTTACAAATGCCCCCCAGCTCTCTCACAAATGCCCCCCAGCTCTCTCTCCTCTCACAAATGCCCCCCAGCTCTCTCACAAATGCCTCAAGCTCTCTCACAAATGTCCCACAGTTCTCTCACCACTGCCCTTCCGCTCTCTCACCAATGCTCCCCCCAACTGCTCATCAATGCCCCTCCCTGGCTCTCTTACCAATGCCCTCCCAGCTATCTCACCAATGCCCCTCCCCAGCTCTCTCACCAATGCCCCTCCCTAGCTCCCTCACCAATGCCCCTCCCCAGCTCCCTCACCAATGCCCCTCCCTAGCTCCCTCACCAATGCCCCTCCCCAGCTCTCTCACCAATGCCCCTCCCCAGCTCTCTCACCAATGCCCCTTCGCAAGCTCTCTTACCAATGTCCTTCCAGGTCTCTCACAGATGCCCTCCAGCACTTGCACCAATGCTCTGCCCCATCTCTCTCACCAATGCCCTCCCAGCTCTCTCACAGATGCCCACCAGCTCTCTCACCTCTCACAAATGCCTCCCAACGTTCTCACCTCTCACAAATACCCCCCGACTTTCTCACCTCTCACAAATGCCCCTACCTTTCTTACAAATGTCCCGAGCTCTCTCACCTCTCACAAATCCTCCCTAGCTCTCTCACAAATGCCCCACAGCTCACCCACCCCTCACAAATACCCCCCAGCTCTCTCACAAATACCCCCCAGCTCTCTCACAAATGTCCCCAGCTCTCTCACCAATGCCCCCAAGCTCATTTACCAATGCCCCTCCCCAGTTCTCTAAGCAATGCTCCCCCCAGCTCCTCATAAATGTCCCTCCCCGTCTCTCTCACCAATGCCCTCCCAGCTCTCTCACCAAGGCCCCCAGTTCTCTCACCAAAGCCCCTCTCAAGCTCTCTCACCAATGCCCCTCCCAGCTCTCTTACCAATGCCCCCCCTCAGCTCTCTCACAGAAGATGCCCCCAGCTTCCTCACCTCTCACAAATACCCCCCCTAATTTCTCACCTCTCACAAATGCCCCCACCTCTCTTACAAATGCCCCCAGCTCTCTCACCTCTCACAAATCCTCCCTAGCTCTCTCACAAATGCCCCCAGCTCTCCCACCTCTCACAAATACCCTTCCCCCAGCACTCTCACTTCTCAGAAATACCCCCAGCTCTCTCACAAATGCCCCCAGCTCTCTCACCTCTCTCAAATGCTCCCCCAGCTCTGTCGCCTCTCACAAATGCCTCCCCCCAGCTCTCTCATCTCTCACAAATGCCCCCTGGCTCTCTAACCTTTCACAAATATCCCCCAGCTCTCTCACCTCTCACAAATGTCCCCCAGCTCTCTCACCAATGTCCCCCCCCAGGTCTCTTACCTCTCATAAATGCCCCCAGCTCTCTCACCAATACCCCAGTTCTCTCACCTATGCCCCTCCTAGCTCTCTTACCAATGCCCCTCCCCAGATCTCTCACCAATGCCCCTCCCAGCTCTCTCAGGTATCACATCTCCCTCACTGAAGAGTGCTCGTGGAAGTTATAAGGAGTCAGTCTGTTCGGTGGGATTGTGAGCATTAACCTCTCCCTCACTGAAAAGTGTCTAGTGGAAACTGGAAGGAGGCATCCGGTGATCCTGTGACATTGTGAGTGCTGATCAGAGCTCAAGGTTCTAGTGACTGTATGCTGTATTTCTTTGAAAAGAAAGCTAGAGAAATCCCTGGCCAGTAAAAATCTAGTTTCGGGCTTCCTGCATTTTTAAACTTACCTTCCTTGACTTGAATAGGACTTCTATACAGGTACATCCAATTCAAATCTAAGGGACATTAGTATGCAGGTACGGATTTTCACTGGCCGGCCTGCAGATTTCAAGGGAGACCATAGCCATTGGAGGAGTTAAGTATGGACCCGTTGGAGGGGAATCTCAGATTCATGGATTGAATGGGATAGGTAGGGGAGCTGGGCGACTCTTGACTTAAACGTGTACATGTACTTTAATGTGGATGTAAAGTACAGACCTGCTGTAGTGATAGACCCAGATCTACAGTATATACTGAGGGAAATAAGGAGGAGGGGACTTTCAACTTTGGATTTAAATGTGTACAAGTGTGTCATGTATCTTGTGTGTCAAGTAGTGCAGCGCTATAAGCAACAAAATTAATTATACTTAAAAAAATTATATAAATTGATATACAATTAATAATGGTGCAATAAAGAAATGAATCAATTGCACTAAGTCATAAGTCCATTCAGTATATAAAGATGGTGGAGAGTCCACTTAAGGGTGAAGATCCCAAGATGTGAAAAGCAATGGAAACAAACAGTCACCCGTGCGGATAGGCAAGATGGCAGCTTACCGCAATGAGTGGGCCTCCAAATTAATGGATGGGCCACTAAGAGCATAAGGTAACAACTCCTATGGACTGGGTTCTCTCCTCTGCATGAACAGACCAAGCTTCGCTAGACTGCATCAACCCCTCACTCGCTCATAGATCCAGAAATAACTCCGATATGTATGGCAAATATGTAGAGGATAAAAGCATTCATAGCGTAATCCCGTTTGACAATATAAAACAGCTTTATTTAAGGTTCTACTCACATGGCAGTAGATCAACACAAACGAGTAACAAGTAAAAAGCGGCATCCCGCTATAGTAGATACAAAGCCGGCGTCTTGGGGGCGTGGCAAGCGCGATGTCCGGAACCTCCCGACCGGTTTCGTCAGAATGACGTCGTCAGGGGCAGGATACCCCCCCCTGATTTTATTTGTCATGTATCTTGGTTGTAATCCGAGCTGAAGTGCCCTGGTCCGAGCACCCATGAATGTGGTGACAGAGGTACAAGGCTCAAAATAGCAGGGGTGCCGGTAGCTAAGTAGCAGGAGAGACCCCGCAGGATAGAATTGTGGTTTGCAGACCACAGGCTGACACCCAAGAGAGGAACCTTGGAAACATAATATGAAGACTTGAGCAGAAATACACTCAGAAGCATGTAATTTCCAGGGTCAGAGACGTGGCCAAGGCAAACCAGGGTCATACACAGTTAGGCAGGAGGAAGAGTAGTCAAGTAGAAAGCAGAGGTCAGTACCAGGGAGGCAGACTGCCAGGACCTGGGTCTGAACCTGTGAACCCTGCTGTGTTTGGCAATGTTTCTTCTTGCTGAGCCCCCTGAGATGCAGGACAGCTGCCTGGACAATTATTGGAATGATCTTGCCTTGAACCCTGTTTTTCTTCTTGAACCTTGCACTTTTTGCTCCTCCCATGAACTTCCTGATTTAGGCCTACACACTGCACTTCCTGTTTGTCAGATTATTGCGCTCTCTCCAGCCAATGTTCCTGACTCCAGAACATGGCACGGGCAAAGCATAGTCAAGTAGCAGGTCGAGGTCAGTACCAAGGAAGCAGGCAGAGCATAGTCAAAGGTAAACCGAGACCTCTATCTGGGTTTCAAAGAACAAGGTCAGGAGCTAGCCGGGTCAACAACAGAAGATCAGTGAGCAGGAACATAGGAGCACCGGTCACGGGGAAGCTAAAGAACGTCTAGCAACTAGCATACATCAGGGCCTCCTTTAAAAAAGGCAGCTTAGGGCAATTTCCAGGACTGGGCATGTACGGGTATTCGCCATTGCGCCCAGATATGCACGCTGATGTGTGCTGGTGCACACAGATGCACCAATGTGCCAGTGCACGCCGGTTACTGGCCAGAACTCAACTATGTGCTAGCAATGTGCTTTGAAGGAATGAGTCACGGTTTTGAAGACTGAGCAAGTCCTGTAAACATTGTACATCTTTCAGCAAAGCTAAGAGTAATTCAATGCTTCACTGGTAAAAAAGAGACTGGAGTGCCACCTGCTAGATGAATGGAGGACATCATACCAACAGTCAGACATGGTGCTGGTAGTGTGATGGTCTGGGGCAGCTTCAGGACCCAGAGGACTTGCCATATTTGATGGAACCATGAATTCTGCGCTCTACCAGAAAATTCTAAAGGAGAATGTTTTGCCATCAATTCATAATCTCAAGTGTACTTGTATCAGGACAATGATCCGAAACACACCAGCAAGTCCACCTCTGAATGGCTAAAAAAAAAAAAACTCAATGAAGGTTTTGGAGTGGCCTAATCAAAGTCCAGACTTAAATCCGATTGAGATGCTGTGGCATGACCTTATACAAGCTGTTCATGCTGGAAAATCCTCCAATGTAGATAAATTAAAACAATTCTGCAAAGAAGAGTGGGCCAACATTTCTCCACAGCTATGTTAAAGACTCATTGCCAGTTATCGCAAATGCTTGATTGCAGTTGTTTTCAAGGGTGGCACAACCAGTTATTCGTTTTAGAGGGCAATTACCTCTTCACATAGGGCCAGGCAGGTTTTTTCCCTTAACCACTTACGGACTGACCGCCGCAGTTATTTGTCGCTACTTTGACGTGAAAATCCATGGTTATGGCAGCAGATAGGTATTTTTTTACTGGGCGGGGCGGCCCTCTTTCTCATAAAAGTGGTCCCAGCAGGGGATTTGCCGCAGGATCACCTTTATGGGTGGCGGGAGAGGTCCCGCCCCCTCCTGACCCTTCCCATTAGTTTTCCCCGCTTACTGGAGCCATTGCTTCCTCCCAACGGCCTTAAAGGACCCATTTTTTTTCATGATGAAAAAAAAAATGACTTTTTTTTTTTTTGCTTTTTATTGTAGATGTGAGATCTGAGGTCTTTTTTTACCACAAATCTCACAATAAAGAGGACCTGTGCTGCCTTTTTCTATTACAAGGGATGTTTACATTCCTTGTAATAGGAATAAATGTGATTTTAAAGGGACAGTGTAAAAATAAAATATATAAAGTAAAATAAATAAGAAAAAAAAAATGTAAAGTGCCCCTTCCCTCCAAGCTTGCGCGCAGAAGCAAATGCATACGCAATTTGTGCCCACATATGTAAACGGTGTTCAAACTACACATGTGAGGTATTGCCGTGATTGTTAGAGTGAGAGCAATAATTCTAGCCATAGACCTTCTCTGTAACTCTGAACTGGTAACCTGTAGAAATTTTTAAAGTGTTGCCTATGGGGATTTTTAAGTGCCAATGTTGGAGTACAAAGACAAGTGTGTCTTCCTACAGTCAAGCATGGTGGTGGGAGTGTCATGGTCTGAGGCTGCATGAGTGCTGCCAGCACTGGGGAGCTACAGTTCATTGAGGGAACCATGAATGCCAACATGTACTGTGACATACTGAAGCAGAGCATGATCCCCTCCCTTCAGAGACTGGGCCGCAGGGCAGTATTCCAACCTGATAACAACCCCAAACACACCTCCAAGATGACCCCTGCCAAGCATGTCTCCAGACCTAAAACCTATTGAGCATCTGACTGTGGGGCATCCTCAAACAGAAGGTGGAGGAGCGCAAGGTCTCTAACATCTACCAACTCCGTGATGCCGTCATGTAGGAGTGGACTCCAGTGGCAACTTGTGAAGCTCAGGTGAACTCCATGCCCAAGAGGGTTAAGGCAGTGCTGGAAAATAATGGCGGCCACACAAAATATTGACACTTTGGGCCCAATTTGAACATTTAAACTTAGGGGTGTACTCACTTCTGCTGCCAGCGGTTTATACATTAATGGCTGTGTGTTGAGTTATTTTGAGGGGACAGCAAATTTACACTGTTATACAAGCTGTACACTCACTACTTTACATTGTAGCAAAGTGTCATCTCTTCAGTGTTGTCACATGAAAAGATAGAATAAAATATTTACAAAAATGTGAGGGGTGTACTTACTTTTGTGAGATACTGTATATATATAAAATGTTTAGGGGTTCTAGGTCATTTTCTAGCAAAAAATACTGATTTCTACTTGTAAACAACAAGTGTCAGAAATAGGCCTGGTCCTTAAGTTGTTAATATTGAAATCATCATTTAACCACTTTACCACCGGAGGATTTTGCCGTCTTCCGTCCAGGCCACTTTTTGCGATTCGGCGCTGTGCAACTTCAACTGACAATTGCGCGGTCGTGCGACGCCGTACCCAAACGAAATTTACGTCCTTTTTTTCCCACAAACAGAGCTTTCTTTTGGTGGTATTTGATCACCTGTGCGATTTTTACTTTTTGCGCTATAAACAAAAAAAGAGCGTTTATTTTGAAAAAATAACAATATTTTTAACATTTTTTTATATAAAATTCCCCCCAAAAAAGATGTAAAAACCAATTTTTTAAAAAATTTTTGGCCAACTTGTTTTCTGCTACCTATGTTTGGTAAAAAAAATCGCAATAAGCGTATTTTGATTGGTTTGCGCAAAAGTTATTGCGTTTACTAACAAAGGGAAAGATTTCTGTCATTTTTGGTGTTTATTTTTTTAACGCGTAATGGCGGCGATCTGCGATTTTTTTTGTGGGACTGCGACATTGCGGCGGACAGATCGGACCCTTGACTGACATTTTTGACACTTTTGGGGGTACCAGTGACATTACTGCAGTAATCAGTGCTATATATATGCACTGTTACTGTAAAAATGACACTGGCAGGGAAGGGGTTAATTTTATTGGAGAGGGAGGGGTTAATGTATGCCTGGTGCTTACTGACGTATAGGGGGGGAGGTGACTGTGTGAGTCATGGACAGATCGGATGTCCAGCTATGCTGAACAGTCCGATCTGTCACTCCCTGTCACTATGGAGATCCGCCCGCTTGTGTTTACACAGGCGGGCGGATCTCCACACTAGATCCCCGGCGATCGGGGCAGAGCAGCGGCGATCGCCGCTGCTCCTCCCCTGGCCCGACTCCCGCTGTGAATGAAAACAGCGGGAGCGAGCCTCCGGCGGCACGCAAGCGCCGCCCAGAAGGGGGAGTGTCTGACGACGTTAATACTACGTCGTCAGACGATAACGAACCACTTTGCCGCAGTAGTATTACCGTACTCAGACGGCAAGTGGTTAAAAACTGCATTTTCTATTTACTCGGGTTATCTCTGTGTAATATTAAAATCCGTTTGATGATCTGAATCATTTAAGTGTGACAAATATGCAAAAAAATGAAAAATCTGGTAGGGGGGCAAATACTTTTTCACCTCACTGTAATATTAAGATACAAAAGTTCATATTCAAATATTTTTTAATTTTATTTTTTTTAGTTATGCATTTACAAAACGCCATATACACTCTCTTCAATAAGTTCCCCCAGTTACTTTTGCTTTTCCGTAAAACCTGCAGCTATTCCTGGCAGCCGAGTGTACCTGCTCAAAAACCCGCTCGGTAAGCAGACTTTTTGCTTTAAACATGATTAAGCTCTTTGAGACAATTACATTCCCCTTTGCTGCGTGGCGTACGTACAGACAATGCATTCCTTGCATACACTGTAAGTTAACAGCTGTTTTCCTAATCCTGTCACTTTAGCGCGGAGCTTGGAAAGTAATCATATCCACCGACCACTTCCTCCTCTGTGAATTCCGAGCAAAATGTTTGTTTGTTATTTTGCTTCTCTTGTGCTTTATGAAACTTCCTGGAACGCATAAAATCAGAGTTCTCATATTATATTCAAGAACATATGGCTGTTTTAAATTTTTTCATTTTTTTGCAGGTAGAAATCTTTTTCGCCAAGTAAACACTGGAGTTACTTAACAAAAGCTGAAGTCTAATTAACAAGCAGGACATTCTTTTAAAACTAGAAGTGGCGGTAATGGCTAAAGACAAATATTCAAAAAAAAAAAAATCTGCCCAGTCAAACGCATTCGTTCTGTGCAAATAAGACACAACATAAATGTTATTGGGCTAGTTTCTGTGTTGGTAGAATATTTTTCAGTTATTTAAAACAGAAACGACTGCATTTGGCCACTAGATGGCACTAAGTGGAAATGTCTAGAATACTTAGCGCCATCTATACATACATTGTATATATAAAGGTACATTTTACAACCAAGACCTTTGTGGATACTTTATCATCATATCTATGTGGAGTAAAAGAATGGTCTTTTTGGAAACTCTGAAGACGTCACCGGATGTGACGAAACGCGTCAGTTTGGACCGCATAGCGTCATCACGCTACCCTGGGTGGAACGCAAGCCGGAAATTTGCCAGTTGATTTCGCGAGGAGGACGCGCAGCACACAACGCTGACCACCAGGGAGTGTTTTATACTTTGCTTTCATGTTCGGAACCCTATGCATGGGTAATAAACTTCATATTTGACTTTATTACGCTATTTGGAGCTTTCTTTCCTCTCCTTCCCTACCATACTGGGTTGTTACACCCCGGAGTCCAGAGGAGCTTTACCAGTCCACAGGACCGCCTAAAGGGGAACCCTTTGGCCCAGGAGGCCTCCAAAGCTTGAATTGTCTTAATGTCATACGACATATGAGACCCACTGCATCTGGTAAGTGATCCAATTCTTTAATTTACTTGGGAGAAGGAATCGACACCATAGCCAATCAAGTGACAGCATTTGCACCTTCCAATTGTGAAGAATCACTCTCACTAAGGACATTATTTTGAGCACAAAGTCACTACTCAATACTGGACTGTTATATTATTGTATTGTAATACAATAACGTATACTGCAGATTGCATTATTTATTGTTTGATATTTATATTTGAATTTTATGTCACTGCCACTCATGCACAAAGGGATATAATTTGAGCACAAAATCCCCTTTTCACTTTTTATTGTTTTTTACTGTGGATTTCATATTTTATCAAGTCATTTATGCATTTGGTTTAATCAATATTGGGAATCTCCATATATATAATTTATCCAACTTTTAGCTAGCAAGCGCTGTATTTGGCCTTTTTTCCAAAAAGACCATTCTTTTACACTACATATTTTATTGTACAGCAGCTGCTTTTACCTCTATTTATTAGATTCCTCTATTTATTTATTTACAGTGGGTACGGAAAGTATTCAGACCCCCTTAAATTTTTCACTCTTTGTTATATTGCAGCCATTTGCTAAAATCATTTAAGTTCATTCTTCTTCCTCGTGAATGTACACATAGCACCCCATACTGACAGAAAAACACAGAATTGTTGACATTGTTGCAGATTTATTAAAAAAGAAAATCTGAAATATCACATGGTCCTAAGTATTCAGACCCTTTGCTGTGACACTCATATATTTAACTCAGGTGCTTTCCCTTTCTTCTGATAATCCTTGAGATGGTTCTACACCTTCATTTGAGTCCAGCTGTGTTTGATTATACTGATTGGACTTGATTAGGAAAGCCACACACCTGTCTATATAAGACCTTCCAGATCACAATACATGTCAGAGCAAATGAGAATCATGAGGTCAAAGGAACTGCCTGAAGAGCTCAGAGACAGAATTGTGGCAAGGCACAGATCTGGCCAAGGTTACAAAAAGATTTCTGCTGCACTTAAGGTTCCTAAGAGCACAGTGGCCTCCATAATCCTCAAATGGAAGACGTTTGGGACGACCAGAACCCTTCCTAGAGCTGGCCGTCCGGCCAAACTGAGCTATCGGGGGAGAAGAGCCTTGGTGAGAGAGGTAAAGAAGAACCCAAAGATCACTGTGGCTGAGCTCCAGAGATGCAGTCAGGAGATGGGAGAAAGTTGTAGAAAGTCAACCATCACTGCAGCCCTCCACCAGTCGGGGCTTTATGGCAGAGTGGCCCGACGGAAGCCTCTCCTCAGTGTAAGACACATGAAAGCCCGCATGGAGTTTGCTAAAAAACACCTGAAGGACTCCAAGATGGTGAGAAATAAGATTCTCTGGTCTGATGAGACCAAAATAGAACTTTTTGGCCTTAATTCTAAGCGGTATGTGTGGAGAAAACCAGGCACTGCTCATCACCTGTCCAATACAGTCCCAACAGTGAAGCATGGTGGTGGCAGCATCATGCTGTGGGGGTGTTTTTCAGCTGCAGGGACAGGACGACTGGTTGCAATCGAGGGAAAGATGAATGCGGCCAAGTACAGGGATATCCTGGACAAAAACCTTCTCCAGAGTGCTCTGGACCTCAGACTGGGCCGAAGGTTTACCTTCCAACAAGACAATGACCCTAAGCACACAGCTAAAATAACGAAGGAGTGGCTTCACAACAACTCCGTGACTGTTCTTGAATGGCCCAGCCAGAGCCCTGACTTAAACCCAATTGAGCATCTCTGGAGAGACCTAAAAATGGCCGTCCACCAACGTTTACCATCCAACCTGACAGAACTGGAGAGGATCTGCAAGGAGGAATGGCAGAGGATCCCCAAATCCAGGTGTGAAAGACTTGTTGCATCTTTCCCAAAAAGACTCCTGGCTGTATTAGATCAAAAGGGGGCTTCTACTAAATACTGAGCAAAGGGTCTGAATACTTAGGACCATGTGATATTTCAGTTTTTCTTTTTTAATAAATCTGCAACAATGTCAACAATTCTGTGTTTTTCTGTCAGTATGGGGTGCTATGTGTACATTCATGAGGAAGAAGAATGAACTTAAATGATTTTAGCAAATGGCTGCAATATAACAAAGAGTGAAAAATTTAAGGGGGTCAGAATACTTTCCGTACCCACTGTATATATCCACCTGGAACCCCATCTTTGGCGCGTGGTATATACTTTGTATATTTTTTCACATATCTATGTGGAGCCCCTGTCCAAATGATCAGGTCTTCCCAGTGAAGTAGTCTGTTGATACTACAACATACAACATTAACTCTTCAGGAGAAAATGGACAGAGGGGCTACATGACTAAGGCCCCTTTCCCACAGGCCCAATATGGTTTTTCTCAGCAGGGGATCCATCCGTTGACCACCTGCTGAGCTGAGAGGGTGACACAGCCTGGTCTGCTCTATGGGTAGTTGAATGTCAATGGATCAGCTCTTCGTTTACACACAACTGCCCTCTGAGCCAATCTGGCCAGATGGAGGGGAATGGCTTCCCTTCCTTTGGTTTTGCCGGATCTAATGTAGCCAGGTGTAATCATACACAAATCCATTTACAACCAACTGCCCATGGAGGAGAATGGAGGGTCCGGTCTAAACCGCTGGAAAAAAGGTTAGGCGGACCTGATTGGACCTCTCATTTTTAAAGTGGCCTAAGGGGGGGAATGGTCCCAGGAAGGAGTCAACATGTATCATGTGAGGAAGTAGTATAAGAACAAGAAGTCTTACCTGATTGGTGATCCCTGGTCAGATGGTAGGGAGGAGACACAGAGTTAGGGAGTGAGTTCTGCTGGGAAGTCATTCCTGCAAAGGTCCTAGAGTAAAGTTGTCCCACGTGTCAACCCTTTTTCAGTTATCAACAGCATCAAAGTTTTTTATTGTCACTGCCGCTTGTGGGTCTGTAGAAGACTCATTACAGAACATGGTCCAGTTGGTATGGCACTCCCTTTTGGTGGTTTGTTGTTGGTTCCACCAGGGGCTCGGCCCCTTGGGGGAAGTCAGTATATACACCCCATTTGCAATTGTCATCAAGATAATGGGGGTGCTGCTGGGGACAGAGTAGATTAGTTAGTGTTTTTGTTGGTGGACACTCAAAGACCTTTTCCTAGCAATACTTGTCTGTTTTTGTTTGGTACGTTTTATCTGTTTACTGTTATTCATGGTAATAGATATTGAATAAAGGGATGTTGTGTCCATTTTTTAATCCACATCAGGCAGTTTGAGTCATTATTTTGGAAGAAAAATAACAGGGATAATATTGATGAATCCATACAATGTGCACAATTGTGGTCTTTCAATCTTTGGGTAACAGCTTGGTGAAGACCATTTTCTGTTCCACCATGACTGCGACCCTGTGTACAAAGCCACCTCCATAAAGACATGGTTTGACCAGTTTGGTGTGGAGGAACTCAAGTGGCCTGCACAAAGCCCTGACCTCAACCCTACTAAACATCTTTGGGATCAATGGTTAGCCAGGTATTCTCACCCAACATCAGTACCTGACCTCACGAATGCTGTTTTCGGATCACGGGGGATCTAGCCTTTCCCTGCGTTTTCAGCCTTCTGGTAACAGTCTTGGAATAGTCCTTTTCAATTACAACATAACTGTGCTTAAAGTCAGCTCCATAAAGACATGGTTTCATGAGTTTTGTGTGTAGGAATTGGAGTGTTCTGCACCTAAACCCTACTGAACACCTTTGTGATGAATTGGAACTCTAATGGTGAGCCATTTCATCTCATCCAACATTGGTATTTGACCTCACAAATGGACACAAATTCCATACGGACATACTCCAATTCCTTGTGGAAAGCCTTCGCAGAAGAGTAGAGGCGATTATAGACACAAGGGAGGAGCAACTCCATATTATTGCCCTTGGCTTTGGAATGGGGTGGCCAATGAATACATTTGTGTTTTGAGGTACATTACAACAACTGGAGAACTTCAGTAGCACAGATAGATCTACAGAATTCAGTTTTATGGGTGAGTCTATGGAAGTCTGTCCTAAGAGATGACTCCATTTTGATGCCCATGAGGGAGTGGGGCTTATAAGATGTGTATGCTTTATCTATACTGTCACTATGGATCCATGGAATGCAGTCTTATGGGTGAGCGTACGAAAGTCTGTCCTAAGCGATGACTCAATTTTTAGGCCAATAAGGGAGTGGGGCTTATAACATGTGTATGTTGTATATATGAAGAAAATGGTCGCACACCACCGTGGGATCCAATGAAGAGAAATTCCTTTATTCACAAGAATGGTACAAGGTACAGCAGGGAAGGACAGTAGACGCGTTTCACACGAATACTACGTGCTTGTTCACTGATAGTGAACAAGCACGTAGTATTAGCGTGAAACACGTCTATTGTCTCACCCTGCTGTACCTTGTACCATTCATATAAATAAAGGAATTTCTCTTCATTGGGTCCCGCGGTGGTATGCGACCATTTTCTTCATACTGTATATGCTTCTCCCGGTGGCGAGCCAAGGTTCAGCACCCACTTTGGATCGTGGACATTGACTGGCCTGAGCGGTGTTATCTCTTTCCACAATGTGTATGTTCTATCCATACTGTCACTATGGAAGGCTCTCCTAAGGGATGACCAAACTTTTGGGTCCATGAAGGGAAGAGGTCCATACGATGTGTATGCTCTACATACAGTATACTGTCACTATGGAAGGCTGTCCTGAGGGATGACCAAACTTTTGGGTCCATGAAGGGAAGGGGTCTATGCGATGTGTATGCTCTACATATACTGTCACTATGGAAGGATGTCCTATGGGATGACCCAATTTTTGGGCCCATGAAATGAAGGGATCTATAAGATGGGTATGCTCTATAGATACTGTCATTATAAAAGGCTGTCCTAGATGTGACGAGACCAGTCTCGCCACATTGCATTGGAGGAGCCTGGTTGCCCGCCTGCTGCCTTTGGACTATGGACCAGACTTTAAAAGACTTTGGCTCCATGGCGATTTGACTGTGTTTGTGGCATCTGAGCGCTGTTTGGATATGTTGAGCGCTCAGATCCAGGCTATCTGGGGATGGGTTGAATGTAGGGGTTCTGTTCAGTGGACTGGGAGTTATGCATTTTTGTGTCCTTTTGTGTTTCTTTAAACATGTGGCTAATGGAGCCTTGCCTCTCCTGGAAGCTAAAACGTATTCCTGTAAACTGTAAGGAACAGGAAGCCAACTCCTAATATGGGCATTACAGGAAGTTCTGAGGAGACGGGCTGTCTATTGACACTCAGAGTGATGTGTATTGAGGGCTCGCTAAGGAACCATTGTTCTGTGTCTGACTGTTGTGTGCATTGATTTCCCCCTGGGGCTTCTGTCTCCTTGCATTGGTCAAAGCTATCTGACCAATCACTATTGACTCATTTTCAAGCCCTCATGGGCTGGAGAGGACCTTGGTGAGGACTGCAAGTGCTTTGCAATTGACCAATGGGAAGGCGGTTGTTGGGGGAGGGATGTTCCAATTTCTGTATAAAAGTGTGCTCTGTTCTTCCAATAAATGTTGTTCCTGTTTTACCCTCATCTCGGAGCTTTGTCTCGTTATTGGGGGAATCTGCTGCAGGGATTGCTATGGTCTTCCATACTCCCTTAGAGAATCACTAAGCTCTTGTAAGAGCTTGTGAAAGAGCTTGTTCGTGCTGCACTCTCTGGGGAAAGAGAGGTTCACCCACAGGAACCTGGGGCCTTGTCGTTGGTCCAGGGTGGGTAGGAGATGCCAAGACCCTAACCAAGCTGCGGCGGTTCGTGGAGTCTGAAGTGCTTACGGTGTCTGGTGGAGTGCTTGGAGCCCTCGGGAAGCACTAGGAGCGTCTGTCAATGGAGGTACCTGCTCAGGGGTGCCCTGTTCCGTAACAATTGGTGGCAAGCGGCGTGATCGTTCCCACAGCCAGAAGGACAGCTACAGGAGACACCATTCCGTGGATTTACAAGTTGGGGGCAACGCATGTCTCAGTACAGCAACCCTTAAAGCAACAGGATGGAACCAGCAGTGGAGTACAGATATTCTCTGAAAGAATATGACCGTATGGTGTGGTTACGGCTGAACTTCTTCGGACCCAATCCACTGGAGAGATCCAAGCGGTTCGTGAAGAACTTAGTGTTCGGGACTCTGCTAGACAGGGCAGAGAGAGAGGGCCAGCTGGCACGTTGGGAGGAACTCCAGCGGCAGGTACAGTTAAGGGAAGAGGAGAACCCAGTCTTCATTCCCCAGCGGCAGCCTGATTTATTGGGAATTGGGAGCCCAGTCTCCATTCTCCAGCGGCAGGCTGAGTTACAGGGGGCAGAGGTAGTTGTTCCTGCCCCCCAGCAGCAGAGTTATATGCCGGGAAGGCAGTGTGAAGTACAGGGAGAGGAGAGCAGTGTCCTCCCTCCCCAGCGGCAGCGTGATTTTTTGGGAATTGGGAGCCCAGTCTCCATTCCCCAGAGGCAGTGTGATGTGCCGGGAATTGGGAGCCCAGTCTCCATTCCCCAGCGGGAGATACAGCAGGGAATTGGGAGCCCAGTCTCCATTCCCCAGCGGCAGAGTATCCTACAGGGAATAGAGAGCCCAGTCTCCTTTCCCCAGCAACAGGACACTGTATTGGGAGCAGAGACAGTCGGTCTCCCTCCCCAGGGGCTGGAAGTATATTTGGGAGAGGAGCTTGTTACCCCCTCTCCCCATTGGCAGAGTGATATCCAGGGAATTGGGAGCGCAGTCTCCATCCCTCAGCGGCAGATTGAGTTACAGGGGGCAGACACAGTTGGTCCTGTCCCCCAGCGGCAGATTGAGCTATTGGGAATTGGGAGCCCAGTCTCCATCCCACAGCAGCAGCTTAACATACCAGGGGGAGACAGTAAGCCCCCCAACAGTGCAGATGGGACCGTGGTCTCTGCACTCACAGCACAGGGGGTAGGGACAGTCGGTCCTGACCCCCAGCAACAGGGCTGTTTAGCCAAAGGGGAGACAGTCGGTCTCCCCCTCCAACAACCCATCTCCAACCAGGCTACTTCTGTGGTAGCGCTGGCACCAGGGCAGAGTACCGCTGGTCTCTGCCCACTCAGCAACCCACCAAGGCAGTCTGCCAGTCTCCCACACAGCCAAGGTGAGGCACCTGGACATAAACAAATTTCTCTTCTACCCAGGTGTAGTAGCCAGTTCTTTTGGGTGGGCTGTACTGCTGTTTCTGTTTTGTGGGTGGGCTGCTGGACTAACAAGGGCACTGACCGGCAGAAGGTCAGGTACCCTGTTAGTCTTTTTGGAAAGGGGGAGAGATGTGACGAGACCAGTCTCGCCACATTGCATTGGAGGAGCCTGGTTGCCCGCCTGCTGCCTTTGGACTATGGACCAGACTTTAAAAGACTTTGGCTCCATGGCGATTTGACTGTGTTTGTGGCATCTGAGCGCTGTTTGGATATGTTGAGCGCTCAGATCCAGGCTATCTGGGGATGGGTTGAATGTAGGGGTTCTGTTCAGTAGACTGGGAGTTATGCATTTTTGTGTCCTTTTGTGTTTCTTTAAACATGTGGCTAATGGAGCCTTGCCTCTCCTGGAAGCTAAAACGTATTCCTGTAAACTGTAAGGAACAGGAAGCCAACTCCTAATATGGGCATTACAGGAAGTTCTGAGGAGACGGGCTGTCTATTGACACTCATAGTGATGTGTATTGAGGGCTCGCTAAGGAACCATTGTTCTGTGTCTGACTGTTGTGTGCATTGATTGCCCCCTGGGGCTTCTGTCTCCTTGCATTGGTCAAAGCTATCTGACCAATCACTATTGACTCATTTTCAAGCCCTCATTTGCATGGGCTGGAGAGGATCTTGGTGAGGACTGCAAGTGCTTTGCAATTGACCAATGGGAAGGCGGTTGTTGGGGGAGGGATGTTCCAATTTCTGTATAAAAGTGTGCTCTGTTCTTCCAATAAATGTTGTTCCTGTTTTACCCTCATCTCGGAGCTTTGTCTCGTTATTGGGGGAATCTGCTGCAGGGATTGCTATGGTCTTCCATATTCCCTTAGAGAATCACTAAGCTCTTGTAAGAGCTTGTGAAAGAGCTTGTTCGTGCTGCACTCTCTGGGGAAAGAGAGGTTCACCCACAGGAACCTGGGGCCTTGTCGTTGGTCCAGGGTGGGTAGGAGATGCCAAGACCCTAACCAAGCTGCTGCGGTTCGTGGAGTCTGAAGTGCTTACGGTGTCTGGTGGAGTGCTTGGAGCCCTCGGGAAGCACTAGGAGCGTCTGTCAACGGAGGTACCTGCTCAGGGGTGCCCTGTTCCGTAACAAATAGATTACCCAATTTTGGAGCCCATGAAGGGGCTATAAGGCCTATAAGGCACTTTTCCACATTTTGTTATGTTACAGCCTTATACCACAATAGATTAAATTCATTATTTACCCCATAATGGCAATGTGAAAGAAGTTTGTTTGAAATCTTTGCAAATTTTTTAAAAATAAAAAAGTAAACAAATCCCATATACATAAGTATCATGGCCTTTGCTCAGTACTTTGGTGAAGCACTTTTGGCACCAATTACAGACTCAAGTCTTTTTGAGTATGATGCTACAAGCTTGGCACACCTATTTTCGGGAAGTTTCTCCCATTCTTCTTTGCAGGATCTTTCAAGCTCCATCAGGTTGGATGGGGAGCTTCGGTGCACAGCCATTTTCAGATCTCTCCAGAGATGTTCAATCGGGTTGAAGTCTGGGCTCTGGCTGGGCCACTCAAGGACATTTACTGAGTTGTCCCGTAGCCACTCATTTGTTATCTCGGCTGTGTGCTTAAGGTCGTTGTGCTGTTGGAAGGTGAACGTTGGCCCCAGTCTGAGGTCCAGAGCGCTTTGGAGCAGGTTTTCATCAAGGATGTCTCTGTAAATTGCTGTATTCATCTTTCCCTCGATCCTGACTAGTCTCCCAGTTCCTGCCACTGAAAAACAACCTCACAGCATGACGCTGCCACCACCATGCTTCACTATAGGGATGGTATTGGCCAGGTGATGAGCGGTGCCTGGTTTCCTCCAGACATGATGCTTGCCATTCAGGCCAAAGAGTTCAATCTTTGTTTCATCAGACCAGATAATTTTGTTTCTCATGGCCTGAGAGTGCTTCAGGTGCCTTTTGGCAAACTCCAGGAGGGCTGTCATGTGCCTTTTACTGAGGAATGGCTTCCGTCTGGCCACTCTACCACACAGGCCTGATTGGTGGAGTGCTGCAGAGATGGTTGTTCTTCTGGAAGGTTCTCCTCTCTCCACAGAGAAACGCTGGAGCTCTGTCAGAGTGACCATCAGTGGCAGCTGGTGCTCAAAATTTTTGGGGGGGCGCAAACAGAAAAATGTAATAGGCATTGCTTTGCGGCAAAAAACGCTGTTAAAAATTGCGTGACTTTTCAAAAGTGTGAAAGGGGCCTTCAGTAATTAAGGTATAGTGTGCCCCCTTTCAATGCAGAGAGACCAGCGTGCCCCCTTTCAATGTAGAGAGACCAACGTGCCCCCTTTCAATGCACAGTGACCCCCCTTTCAATGCACAGTAACCAGCGTGCCCCCTTTCAATGCACAGTGACCAGTGTGCCCCCTTCAAAACAGTGACCAGCGTGCCCCCTTCAAAACAGTGACCAGCGTAAATGCCCCCTTTCAATGCAGTGACTAGCGTACATGCCCCCTTTCAATGCAGTGACCAGTGTACATGCCCCCTTCAATGCAGTGACCAGCGTACATGCCCCCTTTAATGCAGTGACCAGCGTACATGCCCCCTTCAATGCAGTGACCAGCGTACATGCCCCCTTCAATGCAGTGATCAGCGTACATGCCCCTTTCCATGTAGTGACCAGCATACCTGCCCCTTTCAATGCAGTGACCAGCGTACATGCCCCCTTTCAATGTAGTGACCAGCATACATGCCCCTTTCAATGCAGTGACCAGCGTACATACCCCCTTTCAATGTAGTGACCAGCATACATGCCCCTTTCAATGTAGTGACCAGCATACATGCCCCTTTCAATGTAGTGACCAGCGTGCGTGCCCTCTTTCAATGTAGTTAGTGACCAGCGTGCATGCCCCCTTTCAATGTAGTTAGTGTCCAGCGTACATGCCCCTTTCAATGCAGAGACCAGCATGCATGCATGCCCCCTTCAATGCAGTGTGCCCCCCCAGACTAGTGCACTTACCTGGAGCCCTGGAGCAGTCCCGACGGCGGCGGCTTCTCTTCAGTCCCCCGGCGGCGCGTCTCCACGAGTCCTCCTGCTCCCGCCTCCTCCTCGGCCAATGGCATGGGGTTTGCCTTGCGGCCAATCAGGAAGCGCGTATCGGACGCGCTCCCTGATTGTTCAGGAGGAGGATCCGTGTGACAATAGCGAATTTTCATTCGCTATTGTCACACAATGGGTGGGCTCGGGACGCACTGTTCTGCGCCCTGGGTCCACCCTTTGCATCGCCCTATTAGAGCCTCTGGCTCTAATCAGGTGATGCCAAAAAAAGCCCCATTGAATGCATGGATAGGAGGGCAGCGCCCCCAACGAACCGGCCGCCACTGGTGACTATTGGGTACTTGGTCACCTCCCTGACTAATGCCCTTCTCTCCACATTGCTCAGTTTGGCTGGGCGACCCGCTCTAGGAAGAGTCCTTGGGGTTTCAAACTTCTTCCATTTATGGATGTTAGAGGCCACGCTGATGACGTCAATGCTGCAAAAATGTTTCTGTACCCTTCCCCAGACCTGTGTCTTGATACAATCCCGTCTCGGAGGTCTACAGGCAATTCCTTGGACTTCATGGCTTGGTTTGTGCTCTGACATGCACACTAACTGTGGGACCTTATATAGACAGGTGTGTGTCTTTCCAGATCATGTCCAATCAACTAAATTTACCACAGGTGGACTCCAATCAAGTTGTAGAAACATCTCATGGATGATCAGTGGAAACAGGATGCACCTAAGTTCGATTTTGAGTGTTATGGTAAAGGCTGTGATACTTCTGTACATTTTTAAAATGTATTAATTTTTAATAATGACAACAAACTTCTTTCACGTTGTCATTATGGGGGATTATTTGTAGAATTTTGAGGAAAATAATGAATTTAATCCATTTTGGAATAAGGCCGTAACAAAACAAAGTGTGGAAAAAGTAAAGCGATGTGAATACTTTCCGGATGCACTGTAATTCATATAAAATTCAGCGTTTAATAGTCAATAACAAATGGAATCATATTGTTACATATTATCACTTTGTGGCGTTTGATTTTGTGCGCAGTTTTTTTTTTTTGCTCCCTATAGTCAAGAGAGGGATTTAAAATGGAGGCTCAGTATAAACAGCAGATTGCATTAGAAACCACAGTGAATTATTTAAAACCCTCTTCCCCGCACCTGGGTAAATTATTGATCCTGCGTCACCACAACAATCTCTAAGAGATAAAGGCACAATTCTCAGGTGATAAGATAGTAACCTTCTACGTAAACGTACCGCGCTACAAAATAAGCATTTAAAGGTGCAGGAGAGGCCCCCCCGAGGTTACAAGCAGCAATTTAAAAGAAAAAAACGAATATGATAACAGTCATAAATATGTAAACATTTCATATCTATAGAAATTGTGAGATATTTCATTTCCTTTGAAGCCCGGTACAGAAAATCGGTTCTGTGTTGGCGGTTAACGGGGTTCCTCCTGTAACATATTCGGCAGTGTCATAGATAGATAGAAAGATCGATAGATATGGGTTGGAGCTTAACATTCCAGGTAGTGTGTCATTATACATTTTGCAGGTATTTACACTATATTACCAAAATTATTGGGACGCCTACAGTGGCAGCTGGTGCTCCATGGGCCATTGGAGCGGCAGGCGGACCACACCAGCTCCAGCCCGCACATCATACCCCCCCAGACCATGCCAGCTCCAGCCCACACACCATACCCCCCCCCCCCCCGGACCGCACCAGCTCCAGCCCAAACACCAGCCCTAGCCTGCACACCATACCCACCCCCCCCCACCCCCAGATCCCACCAGCTCCAGCCCGCACACCATACCCCCCCCCGGACCATGCCAGCTCCAGCCCACACACCAGCTCCAGCCCACACACCATACCCCCCCCCCCCCGGACCACACTAGCTCCAGCCCAAACACCAGCTCCAGACTGCACACCATACCCACCCCCCACCCCCAGATCCCACCAGCTCCAGCCCGCACACCATACCCCCCCCCTAGACCGCACCAGCTCCAGCCCAAACACCATACCCATCCCCCCCACCCCCAGATCCCACCAGCTCCAGCCCGCACACCATACCACCCCCCAGACCACTCCAGCTCCAGCCCAAACACCAGCTCCAGCCCGCACACCATACCCCCCCCCCAGACCACACCAGCTCCAGCCCGCACGCCATGCCCCCCCTCCCCCTGGACCACACCAGCTCCAGCCTGCACCCCATACCCCCCCGGACCACACCGGCTCCAGCCCAAACACCACCTCCAGCCCGCACACCATACCCCACCTCCCCGGACCACACCAGCTCCAGCCCAAACACCAGCTCCAGTCCACACACTAGCTCCAGCCCGCACACCAGCTCCAGCCCGCACACCATAACCCCCCCCGGACCACACCAGCTCCAGCCCAAACACCACCTCCAGCCCGCACACCATACCCCACCTCCCCGGACCACACCAGCTCCAGCCCAAACACCAGCTCCAGTCCGCACACCAGCTCCAACCCGCACACCATAACCCCCCGGACCACACCAGCTCCAGCCCGCACACCATACCCCCCCCCGGCCCACACCAGCTCCAGCCCGCACACCATACCCCCCACCACCAGTCACCGGCTCACTCACCCTGGACTGACATGTGGCGGCCGCTTCCCCCTCAGTCTCCTCCATGGGTCAGGCTTCCCCTGCGTTTCCTCCATCCTCCTCCTCCTTTACCAATAGGATGGCTTCTCCTTTCGGCCAATCGGGAAATGGGTCTCAGTACTTGCTTCCTGATTGGCCAGGAGGAGAATCTGTGTGACAATAGCGAATATTCATTCGCTATTGTCACACAACTGGGTGGGCTCAGGACGCAGTGCTCTGCGCCCCGAGCCTACCCTTTCTTGAAGCCTATTAGAGCCTCTTGCTCTGATCACGTGCTTAAAAAGTCAATCAAGGCAAAGAGAATGTAGATAGGAGGACAGAGCAGAGAGACACAGAGATGAGCTAATCAGGTTGCTGCTTCTTCTTTCACTGTCCAGTAACAGAATGGGGGTGAAGAAGGGGGGCCTATAAGTGAAAGTTAAACTGCAGCAGAGAAAGATTAAATCCCCTCCCTCTGCTAGACAGAACTACACTATATTGTCAAAAGTATTGGGAAGCCCGCCTTTACTGGGCAGGCGACTCCGATTGCCGCCTAACACCCGCGATCGCTCCCCACTGAGAGAGAAGAATGGTCGGCTGTTGTAAATACAGCTGACCGTTCTTCTCCCTGGAATGATCACAGAGCTCCTGTGATCCTTCTATATATAGGATCACAGGTCTCTACGATAATTTCATAAGCCACCACCCCCCCCCCCCCCCACAGTTAGAATCACTCCCCTAGGTTCACATTTAACCCCTTGATCACTCACAATGTTAACCCCTTCCCTTATTGACTTATTACAGTAACAGTGCATATTTTTAGCACTGATTACTGTAGTAATGTCACTGGTCCCCCCAAAAGTGTCAAAAATGTCAGTTAGGGGTCCGATCTGTCCGCCGCAATCTCGCAGTCCCGCTAAAAATTGCAGATCGCCGCCATTACTAAAAAAAAAAAAAACCAATAAAAATGACAGAAATCTTTCCCCTAGTTTGAAGACGTGACATCTTTTGCGCAAACCAATCAAAATACGCTTATTGCAATTTTTTTTAACAAAAATATGTAGCAGAAAACAAATTGGTCTAAAATTTTTGAGACTGTTATATAGCAGGAAGTGAAAAATATTGTTTTTTTTTTTTTTCAGATTTGTCGCTTTTTTTTGTTTATAGCGCAAAAAATCAAAATCGCACAGGTGATCAAATACCACCAAAAGAAAGCTCTGTTTGTGGGAAAATCAATTTTATTTAAGTACAGCGTCGCATGACTGTGCAATTGTCCGTTAAAGTAACGCAGTGCCGAATCGCAAAATATGGCCTGGTCATTAAGGGGGGAAATCTTCCGGTCCAGAAGTGGTTAAAGAGGAAGTAAACCCTCCTCTGACACTTTTCCCTATATGTAAGCCTATCATAAGGCTTACCTATAGGTACTGTAAATATCTCCTAAACATGCACCGTTTAGGAGATATTTACCTTACATGCATCCAGTGACGTCACTGGCGCATGCGCTCTGAAGGAACGGCCGCTGGTGCCGTTTCTTCAGAGACCCGTGCCGTGACTGTCGACTCCTGCGCGCGTGCGCGAGAGTGACGTCACCGGAAGACGGGCGACTGGACATGTCGCCCGTCATAGAGGTGAGCGGACGGCACGGCGGGGGCTCGTTCTAAGGTAAGTATTTCATAATGAGCTAGTATGCGATGCATACTAGCTCATTATGTCTTTCTCCTTCAGCTTGTAAAAAAAAAAATAATTGAACTGAGTTTACAACCTCTTTAATACATTAATTAAGAATTAATAATAATAAAATAACAAAATAATAAAAATAAATGCTATACATTTATTTAATTCAATAAATAAATAAATCGATAAACAGTATATAATATATATATACATATATATATTTTTTTTTTTGGTACAAATAAGGGCTCCCTTACACCTATGCATTCTAATGCCTGCATTTTTGTGAACATCAACACATATGCACAGGTAAGCCAATGTTTTTAAATGGGAGTAATTCACAAAGCTGTGCTAGATGTTCATGTGCATTATTGGTTATAAATATATGGTTATACTGATGAGAGTTGCAGCACATGAATCGCATGATTATAGGAAGGCATGTAAAAATGCATGAAAATATTGCACAGAAATGTGTGAATCCGGTGAGAGACTTGAAAGCAATGTGTAGGTGAAAAAACATAAAAATTGAGTATGTGCCCAAAAACAGGTTTTCAGGAAAAAAAAAATAACTCTGTATATACTTTGTTTTCTACATTTTGTTTTTAAAACAATTATCATCCGTCTGAATATAAACCTCTACAACCAGCCATTACATTTTATTTGAAATCACCACTTCAGTATTACCAGTGGAAATGATTACCATAGCGGAGTGTGAAATATTTCTGCACTATATCCTGCCGACCTGCTGATAAAGCGTGGAAGGTGCTATCAGAAAATGATGAAAAATGATATCAAACTAAGTGCCGCTTGTTTCACAGGCTACAGTCTACAGCTATACATCAGATTACAGGCTGCAGATGAGGGTTTATTCAGATGTTTAGCAAAAGGCCAACATAAAGTGACAGTTCACAAATGCGTAAAAAAAATAAAAATAAATAAATAAATCATTTTTATTTAATACTGTAATTATATCAGACAATTACAACATTAAACAGGCCGGAGATGAGGGTTTATTCAGATGTGTAACAAAAAGCCATAAGGGGGCAATTAACAAATGCGCAAAAATGTAAAAAAAAAAATATATATTTTATGCAATACTTTAGAAAATGTAAAAAAAAAAAAAAACCTTCTTTTTATTTGATACTCTAATTATATCAGACAATTACAATATTAAATAGGCTTGAAATGAGGGTTTATTCAGATGTGTAGCAAAAAGCCATGAGGGGACAGTAACCAAATGCATAGAAATGTAAAAAAAAACAAAACTTCTTTTTATTTATTACTGTAATTGTATCCAACAATTACAATATCAAACAGGTTGGAGATGAGGGTTTATTCAGATGTGTAACAAAAAGCTATAAGGGGACAATTAAAAATGCACAAAAATGTAAATAAAAAATATTTTTTATTTAATACTGTAATTATATGAGACAATTACAACATTAAACAGGCTTGAGATAGAGGTTTATTCAAATGTGTAACAAAAAGCCATGAGGGGACAATTACCAAATGCACAAAGATGTAAAAAAAAAACAACCTTCTTTTTGTTTAATACTGTTATTATATGAGACAGTTACAACATTAAACAGGCTGCAGATGGGGGTTTATTCAGATGTGTAATCAAAAGCCATAAGGGGACAATTAACAAATGCACAAAAATGTAAAAAAAAACAAAAAACCTTCTTTTTATTTAATACTGTGAATAAATCAGACAATTACAACATTAAACAGGCTGGAGATGAGGGTTTATTCAGATGTGTAACAAAAAGCCATGAGGGGACAATATCCAAATGCAGAAAAGGTAAAAAAAAAAAAAAAAACCTTCTATTTAATACTGTAACTATATCAGACAATTACAACATTAAACAGGTTTGAATGAGAGTTTATTCAGATGTATAACAAAAAGCCAACAGTTGACAAATGCAGAAAAATTTTAGAAAAAGCAAGCTTTTTTTTAAATGTGAGGCTCCATGCACACTAGCGTTAAAAAAAAAAAAAAAAAAAATAGAAAAAAATTCGGATAACACAGTTTTTGTGTAGTAGCATTTTAGAAGCTTTTTGGGACGCTAGCATTTTATTAATGTTTTAACAGGATATGAAGAAGAAAAAAGCTAGAAAATAGCTATAATGACAATCAGCGTTTTTTCCTGTTGGAAAAACACTCCAAGAAACTCTACAAAAAAAGATTTTTTTTCTTCTCCTAGATGTTGAAGCTCAAAAATGCTAATAGCCTAAAGTAGTGTGTATGGACACATAGGATAACATTATTTGGCTTCCAGGAGCAGAAAAAAATACTAATATCAGTTTATATGAACCTAAAAAAACGCTACTGTGAATAGAGTCTAATACTGTAATTACAGTCAGGTCCAGAAATATTGGGACATCAACACAATTCTAATCTTTCTGGCTCTATACACCCCCAAATTGGATTTGAAATGAAACAAACAAGATGTGCTTTAACTGCAGACTGTCAGCTTTAATTTGAGGGTATTTACATCAGGAGAAAGGTGTAGGAATTACAACAGTTTGTATATGTGCCTCCCACTTTTTAAGGGACCAAAAGTAATGGGACAGATTAACAATCATAAATCAAACTTTCACTTTTCAATACTTGGTTGCAAATCCTTTGCAGTCAATTACAGCCTGAAGTCTAGAACGCATAGACATCACCAGACGCTGGGTTTCATCCCTGGTGATGCTCTGCCAGGCCTCTACTGCAACTGTCTTCAGTTCCTGCTTGTTCTTGGGGCATTTTCCCTTCAGTTTTGCCTTCAGCAATTGAAATGCATGCTCAATCGGATTCAGGTCAGGTGATTGACTTGGCCATTGCATAACATTCCACTTCTTTCCCTTAAAAACTCTTTGGTTGCTTTCACAGTATGCTTCGGGTCATTGTCCATCTGCACTGTGAAGCGCCGTCCAATGATTTCTGAAGCATTTGGCTGAATAAAAGCAGATAATATTGCCCGAAACACTTCCGAATTCATCCTGCTGCTTTTGTCCGCAGTCACATCATCAATAAATACAAGAGAACCAGTTCCATTGGCTGCCATACATGCTCACGCCATGACACTACCACCACCATGCTTCACTGATGAGGTGGTATGCTTTGGATCATGAGCAGTTCCTTTCCTTCTCCATACTCTTCTCTTCCCATCACTCTGGTACAAGTTGATCTTGGTCTCATCGGTCCATAGGATGTTGTTCCAGAACTGTGAAGGCTTTTTTAGATGTTGTTTGGCAAACTCTAATCTGGCCTTCCTGTTTTTGAGGCTAACCAATGGTTTACATCTTGTGGTGAACCCTCTGTATTCACTCTGGTGAAGTCTTCTCTTGATTGTTGACTTTAACACACATACACCTACCTCCTGGAGAGTGTTCTTGATCTGGCCAACTGTTGTGAAGGTGACACACATACACCTACCTCCTGGAGAGTGTTCTTGATCTGGCCAACTGTTGTGAAGAATGTTTTCTTCACCAGGGAAAGAATTCTTCGGTCATCCACCACAGTTGTTTTCTGTGGTCTTCCAGGTCTTTTGGTGTTGCTGAGCTCACCGGTGCGTTCTTTCTTTTTAAGGATGTTCCAAACAGTTGATTTGGCCACACCTAATGTTTTTGCTATCTCTCTGATGGGTTTGTTTTGTTTTTCAGCCTAATGATGGGTTGCTTCCCTGATAGTGACAGCTCTTTGGATCTCATATTGAGAGTTGACAGCAACAGATTCCAAATGCAAATAGCACACTTGAAATTAAATCTGGACCTTTTATCTGCTCCTTGTAAATGGGATAATGAGGGAATAACACACACCTGGCCATGGAACAGCTGAGCAGCCAATTGTCCCATTACTTTTGGTCCCTTAAAAAGTGGGAGGCACATATACAAACTGTTGTAATTCCTACACCGTTCACCTGATTTGGATGTAAATACCCTCGAATTAAAGCTGAAAGTCTGCAATTAAAGCACATCATATTTGTTTTATTTCAAATCCATTGTGGTGGTGTATAGAGCCAAAAAGACTATAATTGTGTCGATGTCCCAATATTTATGGACCTGACTGTATATCAGGCAATTACAACATTAAACAAAGGCACACTGCCATCTTCAGGGTGCAGCAGCATCTGCAAGCTGAAGTCTTCTTTTGTAAATGATGCCTCCAACCTGCATGAGGTCGCTATGTCAAAGCTGACTTGGTGATCACATGTTTCGGAACCACACTGACTAACCCAATTGTTGTTGGTGACAGCCTAGTTTAACAACTAGCAGAAGAAAAAGATGTGTTGGGCACTTGTGCCGACAAGTGGGACCCGCACTGGGATGTGGATGAAGTGGAGAGAAGTACATAAACTCTGGATATGGCAGAGTTCCAATGTTGATTCTGAGGGCAGCACTGTAGGCAGGCAAAAGCCGAAATCCCACTGGCACATATAAGACAAGAGAGGACAGGCGCCGCTCAGTAACAAACAAGGTTTATTGCACAAAGAACATAGCACACTTACATAGAAGTTAGATTCAGGCTTCTCCTGATAGCTTCTCTACCCCTATGTGGCATGGCGCTTCCTCCTATCAGCCGGACCAGCAGCCGGGGGATGACGCCACCTAGATGGAATCCTATTTAGTAACAATAAAAATGAAAATAAAAATAATATAAGCTAATTCCATAGCACAATGTTATATAGGACAATGTAAGAAGAGGGGGGAGGAGAAGGGAAGAGGGATAGGAAAAAGGAAGAGGGATAGAAAAAAACTAGGAAAAACTGGAAAGAAGAAACAAAAGAAAAGAAAATGAATAAAAACAAGAAAAATAAGTTATTATAAAAGGTTAAAAAGATTAAAAAGCACAAATATACATATCTCAGAAATGTGTCAAAATAAAATACATATGGGGATAAAAACGCACATTAGCATAAAAACGCACAATCATCGTGCAAGCACACCAATAAGATGAATATATAAAAATGTATTAAAAAATGATTTTAAAAAGAAGATATAATTTCAGCAATTGGCGGAAAAAGTTATTCACGATAGCAGTAATAGAACTGGAAAATGTTAACCTAGCCTAGGTGTATGTGAATCAATAAGCGTAAGAACAACTCATAAGGAATGCATGACCGACCAGAAGGTACGGTCCACACCTACAGGATGGTGTTAACATCCAATTCCTCACTGAGTCCCCCAGGTGAAAGGACATCTAAGGCGTATATCCAATAGGTTTCCCTTTGGCAGAGCCGCTTGAACCTCTCTGCCGCGGGGAAACTCTTTGGGATGGATTCGATCACCCACACCTGCAGACCATCAGTGGATTTATCATGGTGATGTAAGAAGTGTGCTATGGAATTAGCTTATATTATTTTTATTTTCATTTTTATTGTTACTAAATAGGTTTTATGCTGAACATGATTTACGCTTTTAGCATCGGCATAACATTAGGGCATCAGAATTCCTGTTTTGCCCCGCCTTTGTACTGTGATTAGTGTAGCTAGCCCATATATGACCGCACTCTGCTGGTATTTGGAATCGTCTGAGGAAGGAGCGTTGTGCGCATGCTCCGAAACGCGTTACGTCATCACAAACTGAGGAGCGGCTCACCGCCGTCTTGTTCTGATCCTGCTCCCCCATTGGATTCCATCTAGGTGGCGTCATCTCCCGGCTGCTGGTCCGGCTGATAGGAGGAAGCGCCATGCCACATAGGGGTAGAGAAGCTATCAGGAGAAGCCTTAATCTAACTTCTATGTAAGTGTGCTATGTTCTTTGTGCAATAAACCTTGTTTGTTACTGAGCGGCGCCTGTCCTCTCTTGTCTAACAACTAGCAGAGGATGTGGAGTAACAAAAAGGCAGCACAGGGTATCACACAGTCATGGAAACCCGGGTGCCCCTGCAGTTCTAAATGTCACACAGATCAGCCCCTGTTGCCTCCTTTCTCCAGTGACCTTCTGACAAAGTAACACTGTTATAATCTGATCGCTAGGGGAGGGGGAGACTGAGGCAATGCTTCCTATTGCCTGCAGCAGACTGATGACATCATGTCAACCTAGGCAAAATCATTGGACTAAAGTTTAAGGATGGCTTTTTTATTGCCTTTTTAAAGATACAAAGTGGAGTTTTTTTTTTAAAAAAATGTATAAATTCATGCAGAACCACTTGCTGACCACCTAACTGGGAAAATACGCCATTACCGTACTTTGATGTTTAATACCGGGTTTATGGCTGCAGCTAGATGCCATAACCCTGGTATTTTTTCCCCTCAGGTTTCTGATAAAAGTGGTGTGAGTGGCTGATTCTATTCTTTTTCTGGACCCCTCTCCTGACAATTTCCGGAAATTGGTGGGAGAGGGGGGAGGGGGAAAGGATAGAGAAGGGGGAGAGGAGAGGGGAAGGGAAGGGGGGACGGAGAGGGGAAGAGGAGGAAGAGGTGGAGGGAAAGGAAGAGGGGGAGAGGGAAGGGGAAAGGAAGTGGAGAGGAGGGAAAAGGGGAGGAGGAAGGGGGGAGAGGGGAGGAGTGAGAAGTGGTAGAGGAGAGGAGAAGAGAAGAGGAGGGAGTGGGGAGAGTCGTTGCAATATTTTTTATCACACCGTATTTGCACAGCGGTCTTCCAAACGCAATTTTTTGGGGAAAAAAATTCACTTTCTTTTAATTAAAAAATAAGAAAACAGTAAAGTTAGCCCAATTTTTTTCTATTATGTGAAAGATAATGTTACTCCAAGTAAATAGATACCCAACATGTCATGCTTGAAAATTGCGCACGCTCGTGGAATGGCGACAAACATTGGTCCTTAAAAATCCCCTTAGGCGACACTCTAAAAATTTCTACAGGTTACCAGTTGAGAGTTACGGAGGAAGTCTAGGACTCAAATTATTGCTCTCGCTCTAACAATCGCGGTGATAACTCACATGTGTGGTTTGAACACCGTTTACATATGTGGGCGGGACTTGCGTTTGTGTTCGCATCTGCGCGCGAGCTAACGGGGAATGGGGCGCTTTAATTTTTTTTTCCTATTTATTTTATCTATTATTTTTTATTTTTACAGTTTTTTTTCCAAACATTTTTTTTATCATTTTTATTTCTATTACAAGGAATGTAAACATCCCTTGTAATAGAAATAGGCAGGACAGGTCCTCTTTAATGTGAGATCTGGGGTCAAAAAGACCTCACACCTCACATCTACACTAAAAAAAAAAAAAAAAAAAGAGTCATTTTTTTCATGATGAAAAAAAATTGGCGCTTTAAATGCGTTGCCAGGAGACGACGTTTGACGTCGCTCCGGTCCTCCAAGGCCATAGTCGAGTGAGGGCCATCTTGCCCTCACTCGATTTCCTGTCTGTGAGGAGCGCGGACCGGATTGTTTTCCCTGCTGCCGGCGGGTCTGGTAAGCAGGGAAAACTACCGGGAAGCTGCGGGAGCCCATGGCACCGTAAGGGTGATCGCCGTTGGGACCACCTTTATGTGAAAGAGGACCGCCCGCTCTTTCAAAAAATACCTGGGTTATGGCAGCTATCTGCTGCCATAACCCCGATACCTAACGTCAAAGTACTGACGTAAATCGACGGCGGGCGGTCCAGAACTGGTTAAGGAGTGAACACATATGGAATGATTCACACATTGCACTGTTTCAGGGGCGTAACTACAGGGGTTGCAGGGGTTGCAATTGCAACCGGGCCCCATACTCCAGGGGGCCCATGCAGCTCCCCTGTACACCTGGATAGGAGGGGCGGCGGGGGCAGCATGTAGAGAAATCACTGTCCTCCTTTTTCCTTCTGTAGCCGTAGGAGGAAAATGGAGGAGATTGGTTCCTCTGTATGCTGCCCCCGCCACTCCTCCTATCCAGTTCACTTGTGTTCTGCTGCCTCTGGGCCCCTGTGTGCTCCCCTGGTACTCCCACCCCACTGTGCTCCCTTACCTCTCCTGCCGGCTGCTGCAGGGGATGTGTCACAATAGAGAACCAGGAAGGGGTCGGTAAATATGTAATTTGCCAGCTCCTTCCTTTTTTGAATGGACAGAGTCATAGTCAGTGACATTGTAAAAAAATAAAATAAAATGATAAAAAATAATACAATGAAAATACCCAAAAAAAAAAAACGACTGACACCAGGGGGTGAACTTCCAGGATTGCAAAGGTCACACTTGCAACCGGGCCCTGGCATTCCACCACCGTGGGGAGGCCCCAACATGGCAGGAAGGAGGCCCACTGCAGAACTTGTGAAAGGGTCCTGCTGCGGGACCGTAATAAAGGGCCCCACAACGAGAGTAAAGGGCCCCAGGATCAGTGGGAAGAGCCCCAGGCTTGAAGGGAAGGGCCCCGGCCAGGGGTTCAGGGGGCCCTTCATGGTTTCCTGCACCGAGGCCCTGAAGGTTCTAGTTACGCCTCTGACCTATGTCATACTTACCTATGTGGATGCAGCATCTGTCCCTCCGCCGGCTCTAAGACTAAGAACCGAGCGATCAAACACCGCTGATCACTCAGTTCTCAGAGCTCCCTAAGCAGACAGCGGTCTGCTCAGCCCCCGTCCTTTACTGGAGCATTGGGCTTTGGAGAAGTTGGGAACGGCTGGCTCAGGCTCTCAGTGGCTCACTTAGAGGCTGAGTTGGGTGCCGGTACAGGCATGTGGGCGGATCCTGACCATATGGTCGCGATCTTTCCCGAGCCTAAACTGGCTCTGTGATGTAAGCCGACAGCAGGCTTCAGCCTGCTGTCTGCTGAAAATGGATCACAGGAGTGCAGAAAGAACTGCTCTCCTGTGATCCACAGGAGAAGTACAGCCAAACAACCTGAGTCCCTCTGCAATTGATCGCTGAACCAAGCGATCAAACATCACCGATCACTCGGTTCTTAGAGCTCCCTGAGCAGACAGTGATCTGCTCAGCCACCCTCCTTCACCGGAGCATTGTACTGTGGAGGGGGTGAGAGTGGATGGCTCAGGCTCTCAGTGGCTCACTGAGAGGCTGAGCTGGGTGCCGGTTCAGGCATGTGGGCGGATCTCGACCATATGGTCGCGATCTTTCCTGAGCGTGGACTGGCTCTGTGACGTCAGCTGACAGCAGACTTTAGCCAGAACAAACTGCACTCCTGTGATCCACAGGAGAAGTACAGCCAAACGAGCTTTCCCCTGTACTTCTCCATTAAGGATACATTTTCTTTTTTCCTATTCAGGGGAGTGATAGTGTCTACATGTAACCAAACTCCCTTCCTCTCAACAGTTGTACCTATGGAGCCACATTCCAGTGCTGCCTACCCACACTACAGGAGTCCTCATTAACCACTTAAGGACCGCCCGCCCCCACTCAGCAGCAGGGACTGCGATGCATGGGGCAGGCGGCTCCGATTGCCGCCCGACACCCTCGATCGCTTCCCGCTGAGAGAGAAGAACGGTCAGCTATTGTAAACACAGCCGACTGTTCTTCTCCCTGGAATGATCACAGAGCTCCTGTGATCTTTCTGTATAGGAACACAGGTCTCTATGATCATTTCACAAGCCCCGCCTCATACAGTTAGAATCACTCCACTAGGCTCATATTTAACCCCTTGATCACCCACAGTTTAAACCCCTTCCCTGCCAGTGTCATTAGTACAGTGACAGTGCATATTTTTTATCACTGATTACTGTAGTAATGTCACTGGTCCCCCCAAAAGTATAAAAAATGTCAGTTAGGAGTCCGATCTGTCCGCCGCAATGTCACAGTCCCGCTAAAAATCGCAGATCGCCGGCATTAATAGTAAAAAAAAAAACAATAAAAATGACCCAAATCGTTCTCGTAGTTAGTAAACGTAATAACTTTTGCGCAAACCGAACAAAATACGCTTATTGCGATTTTTTTTTTTAACCAAAAATATGTAGCAGAAATTGGCCTAAAATGTTAAAAAATTTTGATTTAATTTTTTTTTTTTTAGAAAAAATATATGTAGCAGAAAACAAATTGGCCTAAAATGTTAAAACATTTTGATTTTAATTTTTATTTTTTTATTTTTTTAGGAATGTTATATAGCAAAATGTGAAAAATATATTTTTTTGTTTTTTTTTTTTTTTTCAGAATTATCGCTCTTTTTTTGTTTATAGCTCAAAAACTAAAAATTGCACAGGTGATCAAATACCACCAAAAGAAAGCTCTGTTTGTGGGGGAAAAAAGTACGTCAATTTCGTACGACGGTGCAATTGTCCATTCGAGTAACGCAGTGCCGAATCGCAAGATAGGGCCTGGTCATTAAGGGGGCAAATCCTTCCGGTCCAGAAGTAGTTAAGCTAACATTGTGGCTGGAGGAGGTGGCACACGTGCCGCGGCAAAAATGTTTCCCATGTCACATTGGCAGTACCAATCCGAGTGAATGGGGCCGCACAACAACTGCTCCCCCCCCCCCACATATCCCCTCTTGGCCTGTTATCTGCCCCCTGAAAAACAATCCACCGCAGAGGGGCAGCACAAGCGATAACATGTAAGGCCTGGTGGGTGGGATATCTGCAGACATTGGAGGAGATTTATTAACCACTTAAGCCCCGGAAGATTTTACCCCCTTCCTGACCAGGGTTTTTTTTTCGATTTTTTACTGCGTGATTTTTAACGGACAATTGCGCGGTCGTGCGACGCTGTACCTAAACGAATTTGATGTCCTTTTTTTCCCACAAACAGAGCTTTCTTTTGGTGGTATTTGATCACCTGTGCGATTTTTTGATCATGCGCTATAAACAAAAAAAGAGCGTAAATTTTGCAAAAATAACAATGTTTTTTACTTTTTTTTTTATATGAAATTCCCCAAAAAAAATGTAAAAATCAAAATTTTTTAACATTTTCGGCCAATTTGTTTTATGCTACATATGTTTGGTAAAAAAATCGCAAAAAGCGTATTTTGATTGGTTTGCGCAAAAGTTATCGCGTTTACTAACAAAGGGAAAGATTTTTGTCATTTTTGGTGTTTTTTTTTTTAACGAGTAATGGCGGCGATCTGCGATTTTTTTTGCGGGACTGCGACATTTCGTCGGACAGATCAGACCCTTGACTGACATTTTTGACACTTTTGGGGTTACCAGCGACATTACTACAGTAATCAGTGCTATACATATGCACTGTTACTGTAAAAATGACACTGGCAGGGAAGGGGTTAACTGTATTGGAGAGGGAGGGGTTACGTGTGTCCTAGGGGCGTGTTTCTAACTGTGATGGGACATGTGTACTATTGTAAAAACAGAGATCAACGGTCCTACATAGTAGAACCGTCTGATCTCCATTTTTACACAGGGGAGAATGACAGGCGGCTTGTTTACATAAGCCGCCTGACTTTCTCCCTCTCTACCGACGATCGTAGTGTGACCGGCGGACATCGGGTCCGCCGGTCACACGCGCGGACCCCATCAGTGAACGAGCCGGGGCGGGCTAGCGCCTCAGCGGGCGCGCGCTCGCCCGCTATTGGCTCAAAAGCCGGTCACAGGCTAGCGACGTAGATCTACGTCACTCTGCCTGACTGCCGCAGTAAATATACTGTGCGCAGTCGGCAAGCGGTTAAAGCTGGAGGGTGCAAAAATCTGGTGCAGCTCTGCAAAATTTTTATTGTCAAAGCTTAAATCGAACAAGCTGAAGTTAGAAGCTGATTGGCTGCCATGCACAGCTGCCCCAGATTTTGCACTCTCCAGTTTTAGTAAATCAGCCCCATTGCTTTTTTTTTTTTAAAGTGTGTTCATTGCACAGCTTAGCGGGGGCCATAATGGAGCTGTTATCCTGTATAACATAACAATAAACTGCAATCGGTCTTCAACAGGCAGCCAACCCCGTCTTTCCATTTTGTAACATTCGGACTTACTACGCCGGCATTGTCTGATAAAAGTCCTACAAATACATTTATTACCGTTTCTATATTTTAGTGCATGTTCAGGGGGAAAAAAAAAAAGATAATTACTTCTTACTCCCATTAAAATTGTCAAATGTAATCCACACATGACCCTCAGGACGAAGATAAGGATAATTTAAAATCAATTTCTTACCTAATTGAGTAAAACCTGGAGTAATGCAGATAACGCTAACGGTAATAATCTTATAGTATGAATACCAATTGGATATATACTGTATTCTGAGTGGCTCCAGCATTACAACTTGAAACAATAAGGCAGAATTATTGTTAGCGATACCTAAGAAAAGCTGTAAGCTTTAGATTTTGATATTTCATTGCTGGTGCCGGAGAGTTACACACCCTGTGGCTGGGTCACACTTACCTGAATTGGATGCGAGTTTCAACACATCCAAATCGCATGACAGGAGAGTGAGACCGGCGCTCAATAAGGGCTGCTGCAGAGCGCACTGCAGAAGGGTCCTGTGCATCTTTGGCTCCGTTTCATCTCCGAACGCAGGCAAAAATTCGGACCTGATTCGCCCCTGAAATGGTGAACAGGAACGCACCGGACCCTCTGCTGGGAGCCGCTCAACAAATAGTGTGAACCCAGCCTGACAGTCTCTTCTATCCCTCTCTATTCCTGAGATCCCTATACTGAGTTACTGGGTTCTCCTACCTATTATGAGGGGTTCCCACCATCCCTGTGCTGAGTTCCCAGGTCTGTACACCTGCTGTGCCCATTATGAGGGGTTCCCATCATCCCCGTGTGGAGTGGAGTTCCTGGGTCTGTACACCTGCTGTGCCCATTAGGAGGGGTTCCCACCATCCCTGTGCTGAGTTCTCGGGTCTGTACACCTGCTGTGCCCATTATGAGGGGTGCCCACCATCCCTGTGCTGAGTTCCCTGGTCTGTACACCTGATGTGCCCATTATGAGGAGTTCCCACCATCCCTGTGCTGAGTTCCCAGATCTGTACACCCGCTGTGCCCATTATGAGGGGTTCCCATCATCCCTGTGCTGAGTTCCCAGATCTGTACACCTGCTGTGCCCATTATGAGGGGTTCCCACCATCCCTGTGCTGAGTTCCCAGATCTGTACACCTGCTGTGCCCATTATGAGGGGTTCCCATCATCCCTGTGCTGAGTTCCCAGGTCTGTACATCTGCTGTGCCCATTAGGAGGGGTTCCCACCATCCCTGTGCTGAGTTCCCTGGTCTGTACACCTGCTGTGCCCATTATGAGGGGTTCCCACCATCCCTGTGCAGAGTTCCTGGGTCTGTACATCTGCTGTGCCCATTATGAGGGGTCCCCACCATCCCTGTGCTGAGTTCCCGGGTCTGTACACCTGCTGTGCCCATTATAGTTACATAGTTAGTGAGGTTGAAAAAAGACATCAGTCCATCCAGTTCAACCTATGATGTGTGTGTGTGTTTGCTTTTAACCGTACATTGTATACCCCTGTATGTTGTGGTCTTTAAGGTGTCCATCTAATAGTTTTTTGAAACTATCGATGCTCCCTGCTGATACGACTGCTTGTGGAAGAGAATTCCACATCCTTACCGCTCTTACAGTGAAGAACCCCTTACGCAGTTTAAGGTTAAACTGCCTTTCCTCAAGTTTTAGTGAGTGGCCACGTGTCTTATTGTATCTCCTTACTCTGAATAGTTTGTTCCCTATGCTAGGGTCGCCAGTACAGTATTTGTACATTGATATCATATCCCCCCTCAAGCGTCTCTTCTCCAGAGAGAATAGGTTCAGTGCTTGTAGTCTTTCCTCATAGCTGATGTCCTCCATTCCCCTAATTATTTTTGTTGCCCTTCTCTGGACTTTCTCCAGTTCCAGCACATCCTTCCTGAGAACCGGTGCCCAGAACTGGACAGCATACTCCAGATGTGGCCGGACCAGAGTCTTGTAGAGTGGGAGAATAATCTCTTTATTATTATTATGAGAGGTTCTCACCCTCAATAGGACACAGATGGCAAACAATTGGGGTTATAATCCTCCCTTACGCTCTCCAAGTTTTGCCTTTAGTTCTGCTTAGGTGCCATGCATCTATCATCCATTACCCAACAATTCCAGTGTTTCCAGATTATTTTCTAGTTCAGAATTGCATTAGCAAACCTACGTTGGTGTTTTGTGTGGTGATTGGGATTTTGTTTGTAGGGACAAGTGGAAGAAAGAAAGGTACACTCTGCGCCTATAATTAAGTTATAGGCGCAGAGGCTTGGTCATAATACTATGCAAGAAGTGTAGTTATAATGTATAAGTCCATGCAGAGGCGTAACTAGAACTTTCAGGGCCCCGGTGCAAGAAACAATGAAGGGCCCCCCTGGACCCCTAGCCAGGGCCCTTCCCTTCAAGCCTAGGGCTCTTCCCACTGATCCTGGGGCCCTTTACTCTTGTTTCGGGGGCCCTTTATCCTGCAGCGAGACCCTTTCACAAGTTCTGCAGTGGGCCCCCTTCCTGCCATCTTGGGGCCCCCCCCACCGTGGTGAAATGCCAGGGTCCGGTCGCAAGTGTGACCTTTGCGATCCTGGAAGTTCACCCACTGGTGTCAGTTGTTTTTATTTTTTGGTATTTTAATTGTATTATTTTTTATCATTTTATTTTATTTTTTTTACAAAGTCACTGACTATGACTCTGTCCATTCAGAAAAGGAAGGAGCTGGTAAATTACATATTTACCGACCCCTTCCTTGTTCTCTATTGTGACACATCCCCTGCGGCAGGAAAGGGGAGGGAGTACAGTGAAGGGGAGGGGACCAGGGGAGCACACAGGGGCCCAGAGACAGCAGAACACAAGTGAACTGGATAGGAGGAGTGGCGGGGGCAGCATACAGAGGAACCAATCTCCTCCATTTTCCTCCGGCAGCTACAGGAGGAGAATGGAGGACAGTGATTTCTCTACATGCTGCCCCCACCTCCCCTCCTATCCTGGTGTAAGGGGGAGCTGCACAGGTCCCCTGGAGCATGGGGCCCTAGTTGCAGTTGCCACCCCTGCAACCCTTGTAGTTAAACCCCTGAGTCCATGACAAGTCTTTAAATGTCTATGGCACTAGGGCAGGCTTTTTGGTGGAGTTTAGCAGACTCTGGATATACTCAGACAGAGAAGCACCTCTAAGTGCAGTAAGACGGTGTATTTTAATAAACCCAACAACAGGGCTACTTACAATAGATAGGTAAAAAACAGGCACATCAATAAGTGTAGTTCTAGAACGCCAGTTGGAGTGGGCCGCGGGAGCTGCAGGTACCACCAGGTGGAATGTGACAGGAGTCCCAGTGTGGAGAAGAAAGCTGGCCGAAGTCCTTTCTAAAGCGGGTGTAGAGCAGCGTTGAATGCAGCATCCTAGGCGGCCAGGAGCGGGATGACGTGGGCAGGGTTCGGGACCAAAATGCAACGTGTTTCGGAGCATGTGCTGTACCACATAGGGGCATGCACGCTCCCTTCTCAAGCAAATTACAACACCTGAGGTGTTGCTCATGCTCTGAAGCGCGTTGCAAGCTGGTCCTGAGCTCTGCCCGCGTCCACATTCTACCTGGCGTTACCAGCAGCCCCGATGGCCCTCTCCAACTGGCGTTCCGGATCTACACTTATTGATGCGTTTTTTACCTATCTATTGTAAGTAGCCCTGTTGTGGGGTTTATTAAAATACACCGTCTTACTGCAATTAGAAGGGCTTCTCTGCTTTGGGTGGAGGAAAGAAAGGTCCACCTCCTCTATTCATAGAGTTATTTTTATTGCTGGAATCCATAGGTCAGCTTCTATTACTGGAGGAGGGGGGTGGAAAGGGCAGGCATACTTAGCACTGGTAACAAGTGCCTATGACAGGTCTTGTATGGGGTGGGGGCCGAGAACAAAAGATTTCAATTCTGAAAGCAGCCATCAGCTAAAGGGACCAGGGCTGCTGATAAGGCAGTACAGCCACCCCTCCTGTAATGGGCCCAGACCCCATCAGTTCAAAAGGGGGGCCCAGGCACCTGCTGAGCATGAGGTCCAGCTGTCCTGTCTTATTGCAAACACTGATCCTTTTCTGCCTCCTTTTGCAGCGCTGCCAGCTTCCCCTCTTCTTACTCCCTCCAGCTTGACTGAAGGGGGATTGGTTTATCTGTTGTCCAGGCCCTCCCCCCCCCCCCCCCACAGCGCTGCCGGCTTCCCGCCTCTCCTCTCTGCTGTGGGCATACAGGGGGATGTTTTGGGATAGAGAGTGGGGAAAGGGGCAGGTAAATACCGTATTTAAATACCGATATTCAAAAAGGGTCAGAGGCGTGTCCCGGGAAATTATAGGCCTGTCAGTTTGACATCGATAGTATGTAAACTTCTGGAGGGGATGATAAGGGACTATATCGTAGAGTTTGCTAAAGACAACAACATCATCAGCAGTAACCAGCACGGGTTTACAAATGGGCGTTCTTGTCAAACTAATCTATTAGCATTCTACGAGGAGGTAAGCTGTGAGCTAGATAGGGGCAGACCAGTGGATGTGGTGTACTTGGATTTCGCTAAGGCGTTTGATACAGTTCCCCACAGGCGCTTAATTTATAAAATAAGGTCTGCAGGTATCGACAGCAGGGTTTGCTCTTGGATACGGAATTGGCTAAAAGGGCGTGTCCAAAGGGTAGTAATAAACAGCGCATACTCAGACTGGTCTGAGGTGGTAAGCGGGGTCCCCCAAGGCTCAGTCCTGGGACCAACCTTGTTCAATTTATTCATAAACAGCATTGAGGTCGGGGTCAGTAGTTCGATATCAGTTTTTGCAGATGACACAAAATTGGGCAGGGCAATAACTGCACAGCATGAAGCAGATATCCTACAGGATGACCTGGACAAAATAACGGAGTGGGCAATGACTTGGCAAATGAGGTTTAACATAGAGAAGTGTAAGGTTTTTCACTTGGGGACTAGAAACATAAAAGCACAATACACATTAGGAGGGGAACCCTTGGGGGAATCAAAAATGGAGAAAGATCTGGGAGTCTTGGTGGATGATAGATTAAGAAATACCTTTCAATGTCAAGCGGCAGCTGCCAAAGCCAGCAGAATATTAGCATGCATAAAGAAAGGGATGTATTCCAGAGATAAGACTATAATCCTTCCACTTTATAAAACTCTGGTCCGACCGCATCTGGAGTATTCTGTCCAGTTCTGGTCGCCAGTCCTCAGGAGGGATGTGTTGGAGCTGGAGAAAGTCCAGAGAAGGGCAACTAAACTAATTAGGGGATTGGAGGACCTTGACTATGAAGAGCGTCTACAATCACTTGATTTATTCTCCCTGGAGAAGAGACGCCTGAGGGGGGACATGATAGCAATTTTTAAATATCTCAATGGGGATCTCAGCTTAGAAAAAAAGCTGTTCAGTCGAAGGGATTGCATGAGGACTCGAGGACATACAATGCGATTAGAGGAGAAGCTTTTTAACCTCAGGCAACGTGGGGGGTTCTTTACTGTTAGGGCTACAAGATTGTGGAATTCTCTATCACAAGAGGTGGTTTGTGCGGGAAGTATGGTGGCTTTCAAAAGACTATTAGATGTACATCTCAAGGATCAGAACATTCAGGGGTATGTGAGATGATTACAGCCACACACACCTACACAGGTTGAACTGGATGGACTATTGTCTTTATTCAACCTCACCTACTATGTAACTATGTAATTTACTGGTCCCTTCTGTTCCTGAATGAACACAGTGAGCGATAGGTACCAGTCACTCCTGTGTCTATTTATCACTGATTCATAGTAAACTTGTTTACTATGCTTCAGTTAGTGAATGAACACGAAGCCCTAGAGCACTTCCTATTTATTCAACTTGTGCAGCTGTAAAAGGGACTGATAAATCCGTCCCGTCACTTTCGGCCAGGGGAAGGGGGGCCATGTCAGGTAAGCTGTATGGGGCCCCGTGATTTCTAACAGCAGCCCTGAAAGGGACACCTCTTATGCATCGCTAGGGCCATCCCTTATGCTGATTAAAAAAAAGAAAAAAAGAAAATAATTGAGGCTTTAAAAGTCTTCTTAGTTTATTCAGAGCCTTGCATCAGAAAAAAAAGAGTTATTTCCCCTTCTACACATTCCGCTGAATAAACTAACAATAGCGTGGAAGTGTAAACAGTAAAACGGGCAGTATTATCTTTTTTATGCAGAGAAAACAATTTCTTAATAATTCATAAGATGTGATTTAAACATATGGACTCGGAGACATAGCGTTTGTAAATGCATATGGTATAAATATATTCAGAATAACTTAACTGTGATATGTATATCCCGTTCGATACAATCTCTGTCTTGATTTTTTTCTCCCTGGAAAAAAAAAACCTTCTCAATGACAACTTAAAAGGGATTAAACACAATACATATGTACATGCAGCTTTTTTATTTCTTTTATTTTACAAGCCCTTTGAGGGAGATTTACTGTATAAAATATGAAATTTACAATAAGAATATTTAGCATGCCTTCTAACTGACCTTCTTTGGGAAGGATGTTGCTAATTTGTAACATTCAAGTCCTCCAATAGTGTACATGCTGAATGTTCTTCACTTTCCTATTCTTCACTGCGCTCTGTCCTACTGGTTTAGGTTTCTTGCTGGTTTCTCCAGTTGCTCCCTTGACACATACAGTATCTCACAAAAGTAAGTACACCCCTCACATTTTTGTAAATATTTTATTCTAACTTTTCATGTGACAACACTGAAGAAATGACACTTTGCTACAATGTAAAGTAGTGAGTGTCATAACATTGAAGTCTATGGCGGTCGCCTCCGGGTCGCCCCAAAGAAGCTCCGGACCCTTTTTCTAAGTCGGAGCGACTTGTGTCGCTCCTATTAGAACGGGTCCGCAGCTTCCCTATGGAAGGCGCCTCACCAGGTCGCCTCACAGGTCGCCTTAGTGTGAACGGGGACTGACAGTGTAAATTTGCTGTCCCCCTCAAAATAACTCAACACACAGCCATTAATGTGTAATGTGTACACCCCTAAGTGAACCTGTCCAAATTGGGCAAAAAGTGTCTACCATTATTTTCCAGCACTGCCTTAACCCTCTTTGGCATGGAGTTCACCAGAGCTTCACAGGTTGCCACTGGAGTCCTCTTTCTCCAATGAACAATCCATACCTCTACCATAAAAAATCCCCCCACCCCCCTGTAGCGTTCACCCCCGGTAGGCGCACTGATTTGCCCCAGGTTACTTCCCCCGAGTAGTGTGACAGCAGCCATGCACACAGCAACAATTGCTCTTCTGGCTCAATGCAGAGTCTAGATCAGTGGTCACCAACCTTTCGGACCTCACGGACCACTAAACTCACAATTCTGAAACCACTAACATCAATTTTACATTCCTTATACACACAATGCTCTGACTCTCTGCCCCTCTCCCCCCTGGATCACACTGCTGCCTTATACACACAATGCTCCAGCTCTCTGCCCCCCCTCCCCCCTGGATTATACTGCTGCCTTATACACACAATACTCTGTCTTTCTTCCCCCCTCCCGCCCCCCCCCCCCCCCCCCAGGATTACACTGCTGGTTTATACCCACAATGCTCCGGCTCTCTGCCCCCCCTCCCCCCTGGATCACACTGGTGCCTTATACACACAATACTCCGGCTTTCCTCCCCCCTCCCCCCCCCTGGATTACACTGCTGCCTTATACACACAGTGCTCCAGCTCTCTGCCCCCCTCCACACACTCTGTATTACACTGCTGCCTTATACACACAATGATCTGGCTCTCTTCCCCACTCCCCCCTTGATCACACTGCTGCCTTATACACACAGTGCTCCGGCTCTTTGCCCCCCCCCCCACAGTGCATCACACTGCTGCTTTATACAGACAATGCTCCAACTCTCCCCCCCCCCCACACTCTGCTTTACACTGCTGCCTTATACACACAGTGCTCCGGCTCTCTGTCCCCCTCCCCCTGAATCACACTGCTGCCTTATACATACAATGCTCCAGCTTCCTTGCCCCCTCTCCCCCTGGATTGCACTGCTGCCTTATACAACACACAATGCTCTGTCTCTCTGCCCCCCCTCCGGATAACACTGCTGCCTTATACACACAATGCTCCGGCTCTATGCCCCCTCCCGGATCACACTGCAAACACATCTTGCCTCCGTACAGTGTAGGTGCCTCCAACTAGTTGGAGGCACCTACACTGTACGGAGGCAAGATGCATTAGTAGTGGCAGCAGCACAGTGGCCTGGCCTATGTTGGGACATAAAAAGACTGAACATTTTGAAAATAAAAACGTTTTCTTAGTTCCTGTTATAAAATTTTGTAAAAAGGTACTTTTTTCCCCTTCACTGATGTGCGCTGATGAGGCTGCACTGATAGGTTGCACTGATGGGCAGTGATGAGATGGCACTGAAGGGCACTGATGAGGAGGCACTAATATGCAGCACTAATGTGCACTGATAGGAGGCACTAATATGCAGCACTGATGAGCACCGATAGGTGGCACTGATGAACACTGATAGGTGGCACTTATGGGCACTGATGGGCAGCACTGATGAGCAGGCACTGATCAGCACTTAGCACTTAATGGTATCAATGATGGGCACTGATGAAATGGAACTGATGAGGTGGCATTGATGAGAAGGCACTAATATGCAGCACTGATGGGCACTGATAGGCAGCACTGATGAGCACTGATAGGCGGCACTGATAGGAGGCACTTATGAGCACTGATTGGTGGCACTGATGGGCAGGCACTGATGAGCAGACACTGATTGGCACTGGAAGGCATCACTGACTAGTATCACTGCTGGGCACTGACTAGCATCACTGATATAATCAGTGCCCTTATTATCTGTGCAGATCTCCCCTGTGAGGAAATGCCGCTGATCGGCTCATAAGATATTCAGAGATATTCATAAATATTCAGAAACATTCAGAAATCCTGTTATTACTTTTACCTTGCTTTTTTTTTTTTTTTTTAATACAGATTTATTTTGACATTTTTATAACAAGTAAACAATGACAAAACCAACCAATAAAAAGAGAGAAAAAATCAAACAAACAAAAAACAAATAAAAATTCAGAACATGATCAAAACATCATTCCAAGCAGTATCACCATTGATATATTTGATACATCATCATCTAAATTTCGCAAAATATTCATAGATAATCAAAAAAGATATTCAGAGATATTCATAAATATTCAGAAACATTCAGAAATTCTGTTATTTTATTTTTTAATTGGCTATTTACTTTAACCTTGTTTTTTTCTTTTAAATTTTATTTTGAAATTTGTATAACAAGTAAACAACGACAAAACCAACCAATAAAAAGAGAGAGAAAAAAAAGGAATAAACATTCAGACCAAGATCAAAACACCTTTGCAGGCAGTATCAGCGTTGATATATTTAATACATCATCATCTATATCTCCCATAATATTCATAGATAATCGAAAAAGATATTCAAAGATATTCTTAAATATTCAGAATCATTCAGAAATCATGTGAATTTATCTTTTAATGGGCTATTTACTTTTATCTTGTTTTTTTAAATATTTTTTTATTCAGATTTTATTTTGAAATTTTTATAAGTAAACAACGACAAAACCAACCAATAAAAAGAGAGAAAAACAAAAAACAAAAAAAACGAATAAACATTAAGACCAAGATCAAAACACCATTCCAAGCAGTACCAGGATCCAGGGCTGCCGCTAGAAATCCCAGGGCCCCATACAGCCTACCTGACAGGGCCCCCCTCCACTTCCGGCAAAAATATCAAAATTATATTATCACCCCCCCCCCCCCCCCAATCTCTCTTCCTAGCACAAATCCCTCCCAATCACCCCTCCCAGCACAACCCCCCAAATCCCTCCACAAATTCACAACCCCATCCCCCAGCACAAATTCCCCCCTCCTAGCACAAATCCCCCAGCCCCGCTCCTAGCACAAACTTTCCCCCCAATCCCCCCTTTCTGGCTCAAATCCCCCAAACCCTCCTACAAGCACACCCCCCCCCCCCCCTCCAGTGGCGGTTCTACATTAAATTGCTCCCCAGGCAAGACTCCCTCCCGACGCCCCCCCCCCCATAAAAAATAACATGACAGCATAACAATAAATGCAGAGTGCCACAGCAATGCCCCCAATAAATGCAGAATGCCACAGCATTGCCCCCAATAAATGCAGAATGCCACAGCATTGCCCCCAATAAATGCAGAGTGCCACAGCAATGCCCCCAATAAATGCAGAATGCCACAGCATTGCCCCCAATAAATGCAGAGTGCCACAGCAATGCCCCCAATAAATGCAGAGTGCCACAGCAATGCCCCAATAAATGCAGAGTGCCACAGCATTGCCCCCAATAAATGCAGAGTGCCACAGCATTGCCCCCAATAAATGCAGAGTGCCACAGCAATGCCCCCAATAAATGCAGAGTGCCACAGCATTGCCCCCTTTCAATGTAGAGATGCCATGTCAGAGTGCCACCTTTCAATGCAGAGCGCCAGCGTTCCCCCCCCACGAGGCCCGCCCATGCACTTACCTAACTTTTCTTCAGTCCCCGGATTCCCCGCGTCTCCTCAGTCCTCCCCTGGCGCCTCCTCATCGGCCAATGGCGTGGGGTTTGCCTTTCGGCCAATCAGGAAGCGGGAGGACCCACTCCCTGATTGGCCAGGAGAAGGATCAGTGTGACAATAGCGAATTTTCATTCGCTATTGTCACACAATGGGCGGGCTCGGGGGGGAGCAATGCTCTGCGCCTAGGCTCGGCAGTGGCGGTTTTAGGCATGGGCAAACGGGGCTTGGCTGCCACAGTGAAATCATTCAAAGTTCCTCGGGCGGCCCGGTACCATTTGATCCACGGATCGGTACCGGTCCGCGGCCCGGGGGTTGGGGAACACTGTCATGCCGCCCCCCACATGTCATGAAAAAATGCCGCCCCGGGCGGCTTCCCCGTTCGCCCATGCCTAAAACTGCCATTGCCCCCCCCCATTCCTCCTTCTACCAAATGCCCCCCCCCCCCAATCCCCATTACACTTTCTAGGAAAGAGAGCTGCCAATCCCTCAAACATCCCAGGCATAAATTATTTTCCCATTATTATTTCTGTGAGCCCCCCAAACCGACAGGGAGAAACCACTACTAAGCCAGGAGGGGGTGCGCTGTGTTGTGCTTTCCCCTCCTGTCTGAACAACACACAGCATAAGAGACAGGATCGCTCTTACATTGCATCGCACTGTACACTCACACACACACAGTTTGATTACCGCCCCCCACCCACATTTCCTGCTGTCGGGAGATGAGCAGCCCGTGGAGGAGGTGGGGGGTGGTAATCAAACTGTGTGTGTGTACAGTGCGATGCAATGTAAGAGCGATCCTGTCTCTTATGCAGCATGGACGAGTGTTGTTCAGACAGGAGGGGAGAGCTCACAGAGCACCACACAGCGCACCTCCTCCTAGGTCTGACCTCTCCACGACTCCACCACTTCTCCAGACTGCCGTCCCCGTGTCCCAGCTCTGAGTGTGGGCGGGGACAAACAGTTAAAAGCCGGTGAGAGGAAGAGAAAAGTGGAGGAAGAGGCAGACAGTCATTGATCCATCTCCCCACCAATCCTCCTCCTGCTGCCTGGGCCCCCCTATTTGCCCAGGCCCCATACAGGAGTACTGGCTGTACCCCCCTGATGGCGGCCCTGCCAGGATCTATATATTTGATAAATCATCATCTAGATTTACCAAAATATTCATAGATAATCGAAAATGATATTCAGAGATACTCTTAAATATCCAGAAACATTCAGAAACTCTGTTATTTTATCTTTTTATTGGCTATTTACTTTTACCTTATTATTTTTTTTTTTAATGCAGATTTTATTTTGACATTTCTATAACAAGTAAGCAACGAAGAAACCAACCAATAAAAAGGGAAAACAAAAAAAAACATTAAACATTCAGACCAAGATCAAAACACCATTCCAAGCAGTATCAGCATCGATATATTTGATACATTATCATCTAGATTTCCCAAAATATTCATAGATAATGGAAAAAGATATTCAGAGATATTCATAATTATTCAGAAACATTCAGAAATCCCATTATTTTATCTTTTAAATGGCTATTTACTTTTACTTCTTTTTTTAATACAGATTTTATTTTGACATTTTTATAACAAGTAAACAATGACAAAACTAACCAATAAAAAGAAAGGAAACAGAAAAACAAACAAAAAAATAAATAAAAATTAATAAACATTCAGACCAAGATCAAAACACCATTCCTTTCAGTATCAGAATCAGTATATTTGATACATCATCATCTAGATTTCCCAAAATATTCATAGATAATCGAAAAAGATATTCAGAGATATTCATAAATATTCAGAAATCCTGTTATTTTATCTTTTAATTGGCTACTTACTTTTACCTTTTTTTTTTTTTTATAATTCAGATTTTATTTTGACATTTTTATGACAAGTAAACAAAACCAACCAATAAAAAGAGAGAAAAAAAAACAAAGCAGACAAACAAAAACTAATAAACGTTCAGGCCATTATCAAAACACCATTCCAAGCAGTATCAGCATCAATATATTTGATATATCATCATCTAGATTTCCCAAAATATTCATAGATAATGAAAAAAGATTTTCAGAGATATTCATAAATATTCATAAACATTCAGATATCCTGTTATGTTATCTTTTAATTGGCTATTTACTTTTACCTTGTTTTTTTTTTTTTTTTTTAAAATACAGATTTTATTTTGACATTTTTTAAACAACGACAAAACCAACCAATGAAAAGAGAGGAAAAAAACAAAACAAATAAACATTCAGACCAGATTTATTTTTAATACAAATTTATTTTGAAATTTTACATCATCATCTAGATTTCCCAAAATATTCATAGATAATTGAAAAAGATATTCATAAATATTCAGAAATTCTGTTATTTTTTTCTTTTAATTGGCTATTCACTTTTACCTTTTTTTTTTTCTTTAATACAGATCAGCATCAATATATTTGATACATCGTCATCTAGATTTCCCAAAATATTCATAGATAATCGAAAAAGATATTCAGAGATATTCATAAATATTCAGAAATTCTGTTATTTTATCTTTTAACTGGCTATTCACTTTTACTTTTTTTTTTCTGTAATACAGATCAGCATCGATATATTTCATACATCATCATCTAGATTTCCCAAAATATTCATAGATAATCGAAAAAGATATTCAGAGATATTCATAAATATTCAGAAATCCTGTTATTTTACCTTGTTTTTTTTTTTTTTAAATTCAGATTTTATTTTGAAATTTTTATAACAAGTAAACAACAACAAAGCACACCAATAAAAAAGAGAGAAAAAAAATAAATAAACATTCAGCCAAGATCAAAACACCATTCCAAGCAGTATCAGCATCGATACATTTGATACATCATCATCTAAATTTCCCAAAATATTCATAGCTAATCAAAAAAATGTTCAGAGATATTCATAAATATTCAGAAATCCTGTTATTTTATCTTTTAATTGGCTCTTTACCTTTACCTTGTTTTTTTTTTTTTTTTAATTCAGATTTTATTTTGAAATTTTTATAACAAGTAAACAATGACAAAACCAACCAATAAACAAAAAAAAAAAGATATTCATAAATATTCAGAAACATTCAGAAATCTTGTTATTTTTGGCTGGGGTTTTGCTTTAACTATTCAGCTGGTGATTTTGCAATCTTTGATTTTCTCCACATTATTTTTTTTCTACACATTATTCCTCCATATTTTCTTATCTTGAAAAAAAATAAAATAATAATAATGCTTCTGCACAGGTAATGAAGTTGTAAGCAGCGGAGCTTTCACTTGCGTCTGCAGAGACAATCTCTGACCTTGTGTGAGAAAATCCAAGCGCATAAAATTACGCAGACAATAATAACGCAGCCTCACCTTGGCCGCAAGGTTTCCCGGCCCGTCACCTATGGGTATATGTTCCATTATGTGCGGCAGCGAAACGATTCGGTGCAGCGGAATTGAAAGACGCCTTCTGGCCTACAGGGCACGGCGCCTCCCGGAGCATGTTTGGGTTCAATGTAAATGTTGTGCATTTCTCTTTTCACTCCGTTCAAAAGGGTTTTGTAGAAATTGAAGAAATTTAATTTCGCGTTGTACACTTCACACCTCCAAATGTACCTCCAGAAATGAAAAATAAAAATAATTTTTAAGTTGAGAGTCTAACGCTGACCACAGTTTTTTCAGTGTATCTAAACCTTTAAAGAAAAGAGGTTTTGTCATTTCTTTTTAAATTTATTAGTAGATGAATTTTTGTATGTGATATCTAAATCTCCATGATAGTTAGGGCCAATTGGTTACAATGTCCCATCCCTAATAAACCTTAGTAAACGGTAACCAAATCCGCTTACAGATCGTTCCCATTGGGGGTAGGCGGATTGGGTATGCTGTGCTTTATTTTATGTTTTTTTATATATATATATATATATATATATATATATTTTTTTTTCTCCTTTAATTGTAGTGATGGACGAACATCGGACGGGGTGGTTCACGAACGCGACCCGTGAACTTTCTCAAATGTTCGCGAACCGCAAGTTCGCGGTGGACCCCATTCACTTTAATGGCAGACGAACATTAAAAACCTCCAGGTCATATTTACAGCCACAGAATACTTACTAGCTGTGCACACATAGTCCCACAACATGGACACTGACATACCAGAAGTATTGCTATTGGAAAAGTTGTCATAACATTTTTTTTTTTTTCAGCCAAAACATTTTTTTTTTTTTTCTAAATCAGCCAGAACTGACAGCAGCTGGTAAATACATGTCAAATACATATAGGGTCCATTCACACGTCTGTAAAATGGGTCCGCATTCGTTCCACAATTTAGCAGAATGTTTACAGACCCATTGATTTTCAATGCCAGTCTGAAAAATTAGGCATTCACAGGATAAAGAAGTAAGTGTCGGCCAGTACAGGCCTCAAAAATTATCCAACAGGCGTTCACCTGACAGCAAAGAACTTTGTATTCTGTGGCTGGAGGTACATTAGGCATTCACAGGATACAGAAGTAAGTGTCAGCCAGTACAAAAATTAGCCCACACGCGTTCACCTGACAGCAAAGAACTTTGTATTCTGTGACTGAAGGTACATTAGGCATACACAGGATACAGAAGTAAGTGTCGGCCAGTAAAGGCTCCAAAAATTAGCCAACAGGCGTTCACCTGACAGCAAAGAACTTGGTTTTCTGTGGCTGGAGGTACATTAGGCATTCACAGGATTAATAAGTGTCGGCCAATACAGGCCCCAAAAATTAGGCATTCAAAGGACATAAATAGCCTTTTATGCCGCTGTATTTACCTAAGACCGGGACCATGAATTGTTATGGGTGGTGGCGGATATTTGTGGGCTGTCATGAGGAATTGGAATCAAACATGGTCTGCTGGTCACATGTGTTGAATTCCTCAGAGATCCATGCCTCATTCATTTTTATAAATGTGATGTAGTCAACACTGTCGTGAGCTAGGCGAGTGCGCTTATCGGTCACGATCCCCCCCTGCTTCGCTGAACGTCCTTTCGGACAGGACACTGGACAAGGGGCAAGTCAACCATTCCATTGCAAATTCTGCAAGCTCTGGCCAGAGGTCAAGCCTGCCTACCCAGTAGTCCAGGGGTTCATCACTTCTCATAGCTTCCACATTGGCCGTTAACCCGATGTAGTCGGACACCTGTCAGTCTAGGCGTTCCCTGATGCTGGATCTGGAGTACAGCTGTCGATTAGCCGGCTGAAAGAATGATCTCATATCAGAAGTGACCAACACATCTTCAAACCGCCCTCTTCTTGCAGGCGCTGTTGGATTGCTACCCGCAACTGTTTCTCTGTGAGAGGAAATTCCTCTGCCAGCGCACGCAAAAGCAGAATGCAGCATTTCCAAAACCAAGGCCTGGAAGTGCTGCATTCTGACAGCCCTCTGTGATGGTGGTAACATTTCCGCCATTTTTTGTTAGTACCTGGGGTCTAAGTACATTGCCACCTAGTACTGGTGCTTGCCCTTTATGCTTTTTTATGGGGGTCCCTCTTAAAACACTGGAGCATGAAGGCCCCCATTTTCACTAAACTGGAAGCGGTGTAGTGGCCTGATTCCTGCTCATCATCCAGGATAATGTCGTCCTCGTTCTCCTCCCCCCATCCACGGACAACACCAGGGATCCCAGAAAGGTTTAAAGCATGCTCTTCTTGCTCCTCCTCATCCGCCCCAGCACCATCCTCCTCTGACTCCTCTTCAGACTCCTGTTGTTAACTTGTCTCATATGGAGTGGCCCCCCCTGGGAATTCATCCAGCATTGCGACTTCCTCATCTTCCTGCTCCTGCTCCTCGATAGCTTGATCAATGACACGACGCAGTGCCCACTCCAGAAAGAAGGCATAAGGTACGATGTCACTTATGGCGCCCTGGCTGCGACTGACCAGTTTGGTGATCTCATCAAATGGCCGCAGAAGTCTGCATGCCTCACGCATGAGCAGCCACTTGCACGGTGAAAAAAACCCAAGCCTCCCAGAACCTGTCCTGCCGCAGAGTTCGTACAGGTAGTCGTTAACTGCACGTTTCTGCTGGAGCAGCCTATCAGGCATATACAAGGTTGAGCTCCATTGCGTTGGGCAGTCACAATAAAGACGTCTGATGGGCAGGTTGTGTCGCCGCTGAATGTCAGCAAGGCGAGCCATGGCTGTGTAAGATCTTCTGAAATGGGCTGAGATTTTCCTGGCCTGCCGCAAGACGTCCTGGACCCCAGGGTATTTGTCAATGAATCGCTGCATGACCAAGTTCAAGACGTGTGCCATGCATGGCGCGTGTGTAATTTTTCCCTGTTTCAGCACGCTCAGCAGATTGGCACCATTGTCGCACACCACTTTACCAACTGTCAAATTGAGCGGTGTTAGCCACTGATCTGCCTGTGAACGCAAAGCTGAAAGGAGTGCAGGACCAGTGTGGCTCTTAGCTTCCAGGCACAACAGACGCAGCACTGCATGGCAACGTCTCACCTGGCATGTCAAATAGGTTCTGGGGATCTTGGGCGGTGCAGCGAAAGAGACGGTAGCAGCGGAAAAGGAGGAGTCAGCCGAGGAGGAGAGGGAGGATGGAGGAGGAGAAGAAGAGGCAGGCCTGCATGCAATTTGTGGCGGTAAAACCAAATCTACATGGGTGCCACGGGTTACATGCTTGACGGCCATCAGAAGGTTCACCCAGTGGGCAGTAAAAGTTATATACCTTCCCTGCCCGTGTTTGCTAGACCACGTGTCTGTGGTCAGATGTATGTTGGCACCGACACTGTGTGCCAGAGATACATTCACTTGCCGCTGAACATGGTCATATAGCTCTGGGATACCCTTCTGCGAGAAATATTTCCTTCCTGGGATATTTCCTTCCATTGTGGTGTTCCAATGGCCACAAATTTTCTAAAGGTCTCAGAGTCCACCAGTTTATATGGCAGTACTTGGCGGGCTATCAGTTCCGGGTTATCCAGCGTCATAATTTTTTTACGTTCCAACATTTGGGCCACGGAAGCCTGCCTTTTTCCAGAAAAACTTGAGGACGGCATTATGGAAGATGGAGTGGAGGATAATTGTGAGGAGAGAGGAGCAGGAGAAGAGGCTGGACGGTGAAAGCCTGGAGTGTGGCTTTGTGGGTTCTGTGGGTTGTGGGTTGCTCCCGCTGGGCTCGGTGATGGGAGTCCAGGTGCCTTCTTAAGGCAGTCGTCCCTAGGTGAGTGTTGGGCTTACCGCGACTTGCGTTGACTGCAAAGGCTGCAGCTGGCAACACTATTCTCAGCAGCGGACAGGTTAAAAAAAGCCCACACTGCGAAGCCATGTGCCGGCATCCTTGGAGCGCCAGATGTGACCGTACATGGTTGATGGCTCGCTCCAGTTTGGTTTGTCCCTCCTGTGCAATGTAAGCTCGGCCTGCTTATCCTCCCTATCTGCTGGTTCATCTCTCCCTCTGAACTCCCCTTACTCGTCATCATCTACGTCACCTTCCCCACCACTAGCATTTGAGATCTCAGAGTAGGCAGCAACAGCGGGGACCAACCTCCTTGGGCTGATCTGGGTACTGTCGTCAGACTGCTGAGTGGCGGCTGTTGCTTCCTCCTGTTCCTGATCCAATGCCAACAATGCCTGCGCATCGCAAATGTCTTGTGATGGATCGGAAAATAATTCCTGTGACTCAAGCGGAGGGTATATGGTGGTGGTGGTGTTGGGGATGGTGTATTTGCGGGTGCACACAGCAGAGAGTGAAGAGGGTGCAGATAGAGAGGATGAGCAGGGTGCAGAATAGGAAGGCTGAGTGAGCCAGTCAACCAAGTCTGGTGTGTCCTTTGACGTAATCGAACGCACCTTCTGCAACTTCCCACTTTGGCTCCGGCCTGGTGCTCCTGCCCTACCCCTACCACCCCTGCGGAAGGGCCTGCCTCTTCCTCTGCCTGTCATTTTTTAGATGACCCTGTGACAAAAGTCTCTAGAGAAGCGCAGTATATGTGGAAGAAGGTATATAACAACCCGCTTCAATCTGTGGTTTTGGGGGGCCACTGGTCTATCACGCCAGTTTTAAAAGAAATTTCCCAGTAACTTTTGTCGCTGTGTGTAGCAGAGTTAACGCAGCGAAAGAGGCAACATTTCTGCAGTACCCAAAAGAGGTGCCATGTTGAACTTCCAGTGACCAGTAACAGAGAGTGAGACACATTTTGATAATAAGTGAAAATCTGTGTCCAGAGCCCCTCTACTACAACATTGAATCTTTATCCAGCCTGCTATGTCCAGAGACTCTACCAGATCTCTTTCCCTGTGTTCCATGTAGAGGAATTTCCATGTACTCCCCATGGACTCTTTCTTTGTTTTTTGTTTTGAAAGTAGACAACACACATTTGTCATTTCACGTTTACCCATAAATATATATTTCCTATTCTGGATGACGTGTCTGGCGCACTAAGCTCCGCCATGCTTAAAAACAGCAGAAAAGTGAAGGATGGAGAAATACAAGTTGCCAGCAGTTATCTTCAAGCATCCATTATCATTTGACTAATTTGTAGAAAGCATAAAAATGACTTGGCTAAGCTTTTTATTATTCATCCCCAAGAACAATGAATTCACAGGACAAATCAATGTCCTGAATAAAATATCCAAGGATCTCACTTTATTGTTTCAAGCATAAGACACAACTCAGGATGATGATGCATAGTGGAGACCTGTCATCTCTAACTTCCCTATGAAGAGGACCTATTCCTGTAGATTACCCGCTTCTCATCTATTCCTGTAATTTCTATGAGAAACCTAAAGAGACCCTGTCACTTTTTCCCATTCTGCACAAAGTGAAAGCCTACCTTCTGACCACCTTTATGGAGCTAACCTTCTTCTGTGGCTGCCATTGCAAAACACCCCAGGTTGGTTGGAGTCGAAGCTTAGAGAGTTTGGTGATGTCAATCAATCCATCACGTGAAAATCTAGCAATTGGCAATGCAATGCATCATGGGAGGAGGTCCACATGCCCCAATCTTTGACACACAGGGTATTTTGCAGTGGAGCCACGGTAGAAGGAGCAAGGTGACAGGGACTATTTTTGTGCCCTCTGTTTCCTATGCCAAAATTTTACCTGAAAATAAAAAAATAATGAATCACCAAGCAAGGCAGCAAGTCTTAAAGGTACGGCAATGTAAGGTATCATATCTACAGATCTTTATCATTGTATTCTCCATTTCAGTGGCGGCCGGTCTATAGGGGGCGCAGGGGCGCCAATGCCCCAATCTGTGTAAAAAAAAAATAAATAAAAAAAAAAAACAAATTACCATTTTCAGCCCACTAGGGGCGCTGGACCTACTATGGTCTATGGGGTAGGGTTTTGCACCCCACATGCGCCAGGCAGAGGCGCCGATTGGCGGCCTTCTGGGGGTCACCAGGGCGCAGAGCAATGCCCCCCGACACTCCCCACTTTAGTGCTGTCCTGGCTGTGATTGCTCCAGACTCCAGCCTGGAACAATCATACAGGAGGACATCCAGGGTGACGTGACACGTGGGGGTGGTGCGTGCGTCAGTCACTCACCATCCCAGTGTCACGTCATCACCTTCCCGCCCCCCTTCAGACCAGAGAGGAGGGCCGGCGCGTGATCGAGGAAGAAGACAGAAGAGGTCGTCTCGTCTGAGTCAGTAGTCCCGACTCCCGTCAACAGTAGCAGCACGCCAGGCATGGTGACGGCACCAGTGTGAGGTAAGTGAAGTGATGCCTCAGGGGGCGGCCCACACACTGCTTTGAAGGGGGCACGCACGCACGCTGGTCTCTGCATTGAAAGGGGCATGTATGCTGGTCACTACATTGAAAGGGGCATGTACGCTGGTCACTACATTGAAAGGGGGCATGTACGCTGGTCACTACATTGAAAGGGGCATGTACGCTGGTCACTACATTGAAAGGGGCATGTATGCTGGTCACTACATTGAAAGGGGCATGTATGCTGGTCACTGCATTGAAAGGGGGCATGTACGCTGGTCACTACATTGAAAGGGGCATGTATGCTGGTCACTACATTGAAAGGGGCATGTATGCTGGTCACTGCATTGAAGGGGGCATGTATGCTGGTCAATGCATTGAAAGGGGGCATGTATGCTGGTCACTGCATTGACAGGGGCATGTACGCTGGTCACTGTATTGAAAGGGGGCATGTATGCTGGTCACTGCATTGAAAGGTGGCATGTATTCTGGTCACTGCATTGAAAGGGGGCATGTTTGCTGGTCACTGCATTGAAAGGGGGCATGTATGCTGGTCACTGCATTGAAAGGGGCATGTATGCTGGTCACTACATTGAAAGGGGCATGTATGCTGGTCACTACATTGAAAGGGGCATGTATGCTGGCCACTGCATTGAAAGGGGGCATGTATGCTGGTCGCTGCATTGAAGGGGGCATGTATGCTGGTCACTACATTGAAAGGGGCATGTATGCTGGTCACTGCATTGAAAGGGGGCATGTACGCTGGTCACTACATTGAAAGGGGCATGTATGCTGGTCACTACATTGAAAGGGGCATGTATGCTGGTCACTGCATTGAAGGGGGCTTGTATGCTGGTCAATGCATTGAAAGGGGGCATGTATGCTGGTCACTGCATTGACAGGGGCATGTACGCTGGTCACTGTATTGAAAGGGGGCATGTATGCTGGTCACTGCATTGAAAGGTGGCATGTATTCTGGTCACTGCATTGAAAGGGGGCATGTTTGCTGGTCACTGCATTGAAAGGGGGCATGTATGCTGGTCACTGCATTGAAAGGGGCATGTATGCTGGTCACTACATTGAAAGGGGCATGTATGCTGGTCACTACATTGAAAGGGGCATGTATGCTGGCCACTGCATTGAAAGGGGGCATGTATGCTGGTCGCTGCATTGAAGGGGGCATGTACGCTGGTCACTGCATTGAAAGGGGGCATGTAAGCTGGGCACTGCATTGAAAGGGGGCATGTACGCTGGTCACTACATTGAAAGGGGGCATGTACGCTGGTCACTGCATTGAAAGGGGGCATGTATGCTGGTCACTGCATTGAAAGGGGGCATGTACGCTGGTCACTGCATTGAAAGGGGCATGTATGCTGGTCACTACATTGAAAGGGGGCAAGTATGCTGGTCACTGCATTGAAAGGGGGCATGTACGCTGGTCACTGCATTGAAAGGGGCATGTACGCTGGTCACTGCTTTGAAGGGGGCATGTACGCTGGTCACTGCATTGAAAGGGGGCATGTACGCTGGTCACTGCATTGAAAGGGGGCTAGTACGCTGGTCACTGCATTGAAAGGGGCATGAATGCTGGTCACTGCATTGAAGGGGGCATGTATGCTGGTCACTGCATTGAAAGGGGGCATGTACGCTGGTCACTGCATTGAAAGGGGGCATGTAAGCTGGTCACTACACTGAAAGGGGGCATGTATGCTGGTCACTGCATTGAAAGGGGGCATGTACGCTGGTCACTGCATTGAAAGGGGGCAAGTACGCTGGTCACTGCATTGAAGGTGGCATGTACACTGGTCACTGCATTGAAAGGGGCATGTATGCTGGTCACTACATTGAAAGGGGGCTAGTATGCTGGTCACTGCATTGAAAGGGGGCATGTATGCTGGTCACTGAATTGAAAGGGGGCTAGTATGCTGGTCACTGCATTGAAAGGGGCATGTACGCTGGTCACTACATTGAAAGGGGGCATGTACGCTGGTCACTGTTTTGAAGGGCGCATGCTAGTCACTGTGCATTGAAAGGGGGCACGCTGGTCTCTCTGCATTGAAAGGGGGCACGCTGGTCTCTCTGCATTGAAAGGGGGCACACTATACTTTAATTACTGAAGGCCCCTTTCACACTTTTACAACCTCAAAGTCACGCAATTTTTTACAGCGTTTTTTGCCGCAAGGCAATGCCTATTACATTTTTCTGTTTGCGCCACCCCACAAATTTTGAGCACCAGCCACCACTGCTCCATTTAGGTACCTTTTAGGTATGCAGACTCTTATACTCGGGCCTGTGTTTGAGCATCTGCAAAATTAAATAGCTCTGCATATATATTTTACTTAAACTTTTAAAATATTGTTTTTTTTTACATTCTTCTTTAACGATAGCCATGTGCACTTACTAGGGAATATAGGAACATTTTTCAGTGATGCAGATTTTAGCAAAATGTTAATATTTTGGTGAAGAGTATTTTGGGTGGGGCACTTTAATGTCTTTAATTATCAAAAAGTTTGTATATAGGCTATGATATTCTAGTACAAAAAATGGTCACTTCCCCCACCTATAACTGGTCTTGACAGCAAGGAGCACTGGAAGGGCAAAGGAATGTAAAAAAAAGCCAGGGGGTTTCCAGTCACAACTTGCCAACCAGCCTGTGACCACCCGAATTATCCTGTCTAACAGTATGAGTTAAAAACAGGGGTTTAGTTGCACAAATTTGCAAATACATGCGTAAGCTGCAGGCCACGGCAAGGCACCCTGATATCTGCAGACCCTAAGAGCCGGCTCACACTGGGGCGACTTGTCAGGCGACCTGGTCACCTGACAAGTCGCCGTGGGTCGCCTGCCATAGATTAGCACAGGACCCGTTCTAATAGGAGCGACACAAGTCGCTCCGACTTAGAAAAAGGGTCCTGTACTACTTTGGGGTGACCTGGAGCGACCTGCATTGACTTTAATGATATGAAGTCCGTGCATGCCGCTCCGAGGTCGCGGTGCGCGCTGTGCACCGCGACTTCACAGGTCGCCCCGGCACAGGTCGCCCCTATGTAGACCGGCTCTAACTCTACCTTTAAAGAGTCTCCACAGTGAGAGCACATGTATTCTGATGGATAGATGGAGGATAGGTGATTGAAGGGAGCCCACCCCCATAAAGGAGCAGAGTCACACTGAACACCCAGCACAACTTACTAACCAGCCTGCGACCAACCAAATTAACCTGTTTAACAGTATGCATTAAAAACAGGGGTTTAGGTGAGGGAAGTGACCATTTTTTGTATTGTTGTTATTATATTGGTCAGGCATTGTCCTGACACCGTTGCTTCCATTGTGCAATGTGCTGGGTATTTTACTGGGTGTTCAGTGTGACCCTGCCCCTTTAAGGAGTAGTGGGATCCCTCCAGTCACCTGTTCTCCATCTATCCATCAGAATACATGTGCTCTCACTGTGGAGACTCTTTAAAGGTAGGGTTAGGGTCTGCAGATATACGGGTGCCTTGCCGTAGCCTGCAGCTTACTCATGTATTTGCAAATGTGTGCAACGAAACCCCTGTTTTTAACGCATACTGTTAGACAGGTTTTTCAGGATGGTCGCAGGCTGGTTGGTAAGTTGTGACTGGAAACCCCTTGGCTTTTTTTGACAGATGATATTCCAGCACCTCATCCATAACATATATTCACAAAAAAAAAAGAAAACCTTTCGGACTTTACCGGTACCAGAAAGGGACAGTGAAACAATTGGCAGTGTTAAAAAAGAGTATTTTTTTACAAAAAGCTAAAAAAAACATAAAAAGAAACATGCAAATCGATCCTTATATGGATAGTGCAGATCATAATAATGAGAATTCTTCCATATTCCTTTGCGAGCGTTTCAAGAGGTCGACTCGTTTCACAATTGTTGCTTCCTCAGGACCTCAAGCATTATGGTTTGAAAAGAAAACAATTGATCTATCCAAAAATGAAAGAGCACAGCAAATTACATGTCAATAATATACATCACAATATATATCAAAAGTACTGTATTGTTCCTGGATCATATCAAAATCTTACCATCAAGGTAGCTCAGGACTGGTCATGTGACAATGAGGGCATAATGTGAAGTATGACAAGAGGCTGTAAAACTGTGGTGCCAAAAAGCATTTTTGTGATAACCTACAATAAGGAGCATAGGTGGGTAAATAGCCATCCTGGCCAACAGAACTCACTTAGCATCACACAAAAAAATATATATCCTTGAAACATACACTATAGGCATAACCAACTATCAGGTGTTCAGTTCCATAAGGGAGGTATTGAACAGCATAACAGCTATCAGCGTCCAGGTTGCATCACGTCCCCTGCACAGATGTCTCCTCACATATATCGTCAGCCCACAATAAGAAATCTATGAGAAACAAATGATAAATGTATCTAAATATTTACTTGTGCAATATTGCATCATAGCAACATATTACACAGTGCCTTCCCAGACAAGCTCAGTAAAATATAGTATGCCAGATAAAAAAGAAAAAGAATAGCAGGGCGCTGAGGTCAGTATCAAATTAAAAACATTTTATTAAAAAAAGCAGCACACTTACATAGAAATTAGCATGAAACAGCATGGATAGGGAACACCTGGAACCAAGCAGCTGTAATCAGTGTGAGGCTGTAGAAAACAGAGACTGAGGATGACAGGGAGTCAGCCAGCTCCAAGTGTGGGTAATGGCAGCAGCAATCTAGGCTGCACACAAGGATGACAGCTGTCAAAATGCCTGGTGGATGTTGGGAGAGGGGGTGTGCATAATGCGTTTCCAGGGACTTGCTCTCTTCTTCAAATGCATTTGAAGAAGAGGGCAAGTCCCTGGAAACATATCACGAACACCTTTGTGTGCAACCTAAAACACTTCTGCCATTACCCATACTTGGCGCAGGTTGACTCCCTGTCATCCTCAGTCTCTATTTTTCTCAGTGATGTCTACAGCCTCACACTGATTACAGCTGCTTGGTCCCAGGTGTTCCCTATCCATGCTGTTTCATGCTAACTTCTATGTAAGGGTCCTTTCACACGGTGCAAGCTCCAACGAGTTCTGTTCTGCTTAGCGGGGGATGGATCCGCCGATCCCAGCTGAGCAGGCGGATGACAGCTCCGTCTCCACTCTGTGTGCGGAGACGGAGCTGTCAGATTCCCACTGTCCTCTATAGGGAGATCGGATGAGAACGGACCACCTGTCCATTCTCATCCGATCCCATCCGATCCGCTGGACGGATGGAAAATAGGGTTTCCATCCGTCCAGATTTCACGGACAGGATCGGAAGCGGATAGCAGCTCCGCTGACATCCGCTGCCCCATAGGGATGCATGGAGCATCCGATCAGGTCCGTCTGAAAAACTGACAGGCGGATCTGATCGGATCGCCCGTGTGAAAGGACCCTTAGAGTGCTGCTTATTTTAATAAAGTGTTTTTAATTTGATACTGACCTCAGCGCCCTGCTATTCGTTTTCTTCCACATTGAGGTGATCCTACCCAGATCTTCTGTGGGAGCTGCAGAGGTTCCAGTCTTGGTCCCTTCTCCTGTTCATCTATCCATCCAGTTGCCTCACCCCCTATCCTGTTGATGGTCTACAGATACAGATGAAATGGACCAAGGGACTATGCACTTCTTCAAGGAGCACCGTATGTACTGTGTACTTGTACACTCTGGATTTGCCAGATAAGAAAGTAACAGTAAGGCCCCTTTCACAATGGCTTTCTGATCAGGTCCGCCTGGGAGTTTTTCAGGCGAACCAGATCGGATGCTCCATGCAGCCCTATGGAACAGTGGATGTCAGCAGTGACATCTCCCACGACACCCGCTGCTATCCGATCCGATCCTGTCCGTGAAATCCAGACAGATGGAAACCCTATTTTCCACCCATCTGGAGGATCAGATTTTGGCTCCAGACAATGTCTTTCTGCTTGTCTCATTTGAAACCTGCTTACCAGATTTGTCTTCTAGGCCCTGTCTGGCATTTCCACACAATCAGTGCCCGGACTGTCTACCACTGCTGATTATGCGGTGTTCCCAACCACCATCCCTGCAGACCATCTCTACTGATCATTTCCAAGTCCCAGCACCCGTGCTACCCTGAGCCTCGCGTACCTGTTCCCACATTCAGGTGGGTTTGGACCAGAGCTGCAAGGGAAGCCCTCTCACCACTTCAGCCTTCACCATTGCACTGTACGTGACAAAAAAACTGGTTTAGTTTATTACGCTTCATTTTTATCTTAAATAGATATATACAGTATATACGGCGCTCTAGTAGAACATCGAATGGACAGGAGAATCCCAATACGAAGTCTGGATGTGAACGGGGAAATCACTATGTATGCATTTCAGCAGCACTCCATAGAGAGAGAAGCAGACTCTGGCAGAATATATAATAAAAAAAAACAAAACAAAGAAGGCACTTCAAAGTGCAGAATGACAAGGATTTTTAATATTTTTTTGGAGCATGTGAATTAGCTCCTTCTTTACATTCATTATAGCTGTGAAAAAGGAGCTGTTGTGCATGCTCCTAAATGCGTCACCGCCCCTTTGACATCACTTCTGGCTGCTTGCGTTCCACGCTGGCTCTAGTAACATGGCAGTCCTCTTGCCTTCCGGTTAAACAAAACCTAGAACCAAACCTAGCTCTACTTACCGACCAGTCTGCAACCAACCATATTGTAGCACCGCTCCCGTAGGAACTGCTGGATACTGTCTCTGCGGGTTCCCCTGGTTACCAGCACACAGCTATGACTAGACAAAGCTCTTGGATCCCTCTTTGCTTCTGTTGACTCTTGACAGAAATAAACAGTCTAGGGGTGTCGTTTTTTTTTTTGTTGTTTATTTTGTAATGGGGATAGGAGAAGGGAATAGTGGGATACTCCAATTGAACTATTCACATAGATGAGGACTTCTATCTTAAGAACTTCTTTAGTACTTAGGAACAGCCAGGCTGTTTTTCCACACTGCTACAACTGTAGAAAAAGTTAAGTCTCTTGCTCTCTTTAACTACCTCAATACCGGGCACTTAAACCCCCTTCCTTCCCAGACCAATTTTCAGCTTTTAGCGCTGTTGCATTTTGAATGACAATTGCGCGGTCATGCAACACTGTACCTAAACCAAATTTGTGTCATTTTTTCCCCACAAATAGAGCTTTCTGTTGGTGGTATTTGATCCCTGCCAGGTTTTTTCTTTTTTGGTGCACAAATAAAAAAATACCGAAAAGTTTGAAAAAAAAAAAAGTTTTTTTGTTTAGGTTATAAAATTTTGTGAATAGATACATTTTTTCCTGCACTGATGAGCACTGATGACGCCGCACTGACAGGCACTGATGAGGAGACACTGATTGGGTGGCACTGATGGGGTGGCATTGATGGGGTGGCACTGATATGCAGCACTGATGGGCACTGATAGGTAGCACTGATATGCAGCACTGATGGGCACTGATATGTGGCACTGATAGATAGCACTGATATGTAGCATTGGTGGGCACTGATAGGCAGCGCTAATGGGCACTGATAGGCAGCACTGATGGGCACTGATCGGCGGCACTGATGGGCACTGATGGGCACTGATAGGTGGCACTGATCGGCACTGATGGGCGGCACTGATTGGCACTGATGGGGGCACTGATGGGCACTGATGGGGGGCAGTGATGGGCACTAATGGGGGGCACTGGTGGGCAATAATGGGCACTGGTGGGCGGCACTGATGGATGGAAATAACGGGCACTGGTGGGCAGCACTGATATATGGCATTGGTGGGCAGCACTGATAGGAGGGCACCACTGGCAGGCTGTTTGCCATCCCTGGTGGCCATGGTGGGCATCCCTGGTGGGCATCCCTGGTGGTCATGGGTGGGCATCCCTGGTGGCTCTAGTGGCACCCCCTCCCCCCAGGGCTGCACTGGTAATCAATCATCTGATTACCAGCACAGACCCCCCCTGTGATCAGTGAGTACTTAGAAATACTCACTGATCCCCCCCAGCTCCAGTATCGATCCTCTTCTTCTCCTCACTGACAGGATCTGTCAGGAGGAGAAGAGATCGAAGCCGTTACAACGGCTGTATTTACATTGCATAACGGCTGTGATTGGACACAGCCGTCATGTGATCAGGAGGGCCACTCACAGGGCCCTCCTGACGCATCTTGTTGCGCTGTGTCCGAGGGACACAGGCACATCGAGATCGCGCCGCTGCGCGTGTCCGCCGTGGAGCGATCTCGCTCCTTCTGAAGGACGTTCCGGAACGTCCGATCAGAAGGACGAGACTCCCACCCGGCCGTATATGTACAATGGCCCGGGTGGGAGGTGGTTAACAAGGAGACTTGATGGATGATCACCTATCTTCGGGACACTCTCCCTAACACCCCCTTACCACTGACACCGGTTCACTGACTATTCTATGAGCAGGGGTAGCGCCCCTCAGGTCAGGCCCCTTGACACGAGTTCCTGTACTCACGATACTGCAGAAACAGGACCTCTAGTGTCTCCCCTCTCAGTCAGCTTCCCTGCACCTCTGGATTCAGCTCCTACCGACCCCTCCTCCGGCCCTCAGAACAACCTCCTTAAGCCGCATGACACCTCTACGGAGGAGGAGGCAGCCGCCCCCCACCCTCCGGGACTCCGCTCTCCAACGAAAGACCCCAAGCACATGTGCTCCTGTCTTTTATACGGTATCCCAACATGCACCAAGGCAGCCTGCCTTCTGCCAATCATCAGGACTGTATCGAAAGCCTATGCACCCATTCGTTAGGTTTCCTCCCACTTTTCAACATGCCTCCCTATTGGACCAGTATGAAACACTCTCTAGACTGAATGAATCGCATACTGAGCACAATGAGAAGACCTCACTAACAGATCCTGCTCTCCGGTAGGCAGAGAACAATATAGATTTACCTGCAGTCCCTCTGGTAAGCAGACAGGACTCAAAACTATACTTTCTCACTAGCACCTACCTAGGAGGGTGCTACAATATTATCTTGTCAGTAGACATTAAAAAAGGGGTTTTGTTTGCACACATTTGCAAATACATGCGTAAGCTGCAGAGCCACTTCACGGCACCCCAGTATTATCTGCAGTCCCAACTCCAAATCCTGAGGGCCTCCACAGTGGAAGAACATGCATTATAATAGATAGGCAGAGGTCCCGCAGACTTGATGTCTGTCGCCACCCCCTGATTGTTGGGTACACAGGCAGAACGGCAAACCCTCAGTAGGGAAGGAATGAATCCTGTGTCTCTGCAAAGCAGGAACATGGATCAGTGCCTTCCCCTATTAAAAGCACCTCCCCCACTGTTAGAAAACACTGGCTAGGCACACATTTAACCCTTTAATCGCCCCCTGATCTTTAACCCCTTCCCAGCCAGTGTCATTAGTACAGTGACAGTGCATAATTTTAGCACTGATCACTATTAGTGTCACTGGTCCCCAACAAAGTGTCAAAAGTGTTAATGTCCCGACTGTCCACCGCAATAATGCAGTCTGGCTATAAGTCACTGATCACCGCCATTACTGGTAAAAACAATTATAAATAAATAAAAACTTCCCATAGTTTGTAGACGCTACTCTTGGGATTTGTTTTACCAAAAACATGTAGCAGAATACATATTGGCCTAAACTAATGAGGAAATTCGATTTTTTACATTTTTGTATTGGATATGTTTTATAGCAGAAATTTTTAAATAATGGTTACATAGTTAGTGAGGTCGAAAAAAGGCATCAGTCCATCCAATTCAACCATAATGTGTGTGTGTGTGCATTAGCTGCTAACCGTACATTGTATACCCCTGTATGTTGTTCTTTTTGAGGTTCTCATCCAATTGTTTTTTTAAACTATCGATGCTCCCTGCTGATACCACTGCTTGTGGAAGAGAATTCCACATCCTTACCGCTCTGACAGTAAAGAACCCCTCATTTAGTTTAAGGTTAAACCGTCTTTCTTCTAGTTTTAGTGCATGGCCCCGTGTCTTACTGTATTCCCTTACTCTGAAACGTTTTCTAGGGTCACCAGTACAGTATTTGTACATTGATATCATATCCCCTCTCAATCGTCTCTTCTGCAGAGAGAATAAGTTCAGTGCTTGTAGTCTTTCCTTATAGCCGATGCCCTCCATTCCCCTAATTATTTTTGTTGCCCTTCTCTGGACTCTCTCCAGTTCCAGCACATCCTTTCTGAGGACCGGTGCCCAGAACTGGACAGCATATTCAAGATGTGGCCGGACCAGAGTCTTGTAGAGTGGGAGAATAATCTCTTTATTTCCAGAGTGAATCCCCTTTTTTATACATGCCAATATTCTGTTGGCTTTGCTTGCAGCGGCTTGGCATTGCATGCCAATGCCAAGCCTGTTGTCTACCAGTACCCCCGGGTCCTTTTCCATTTTAGATTCTCCCAGAGGTTCCCCCCTAGCGAGTAAATTGCGCACGTATTTCTGAAACCCAAGTGCATTACTTTACATTTTTCAACATTAAACCTCATCTGCCATGTAGTTGCCCACCCCATTATTTTGTTCAGATCCGCTTGTAAGGTTTCCACATCCTGCATAGAAGATATTGGCCTGCTTAGCTTAGTATTGTCCGCAAATACCGAGATTGTGCTCAATATCCCATCCTCGAGGTCGTTTATGAATAAATTAAACAAGATTGGTCCCAGGACAGATCCTTGGGGGACCCCACTTTCTACATCTGCCCAATCTGAGTACTCCCCATTTATCACAACCCTCTAGACTCTTCCCTGGAGCCAGTTATCTATCCATGTACTCACCCTATGGTCCATACCTATGCACGTTCAGGTCCATATATATTGTGACATTGACACAATTCTAATCTTTTTGGCTCTATACACCACCACAGTGGATTTGAAATGAAACAATCAAGATGTGCTTTAATTGCAGACTTTCAGCTTTAATTTGAGGGTATTTACATCCAAATCAGGTGAAACGTGTAGGAATTACAACAGTTTGTATATGTGCCTCCCACTTTTTAAGGGATCCAAAAGTAATGGGACAATTGGCTGCTCAGCTGTTCCATGGCCAGGTGTGTGTTATTCCCTCATTATCCCATTTACAAGGAGCAGATAAAAGGTCCAGAGTTCATTTCAAGTGTACTATTTGCATTTGGAATCTGTTGCTGTCAACTCTCAATATGAAATCCAAAGAGCTGTCACTATCAGTGAAGCAAGCATCATTAGGCTGAAAAAACAAAACAAACCCATCAGAGAGATAGCAAAAACATTAGGTGTGGCCAAATCAACTGTTTGGAACATCCTTAAAAAGAAAGAATGCACCGGTGAGCTCAGCAACACCAAAAGACCCGTAATACCACAGGAAAACAACTGTGGTGGATGACCGAAGAACTGGTGAAGAAAACACTCTTCACAAAAGTTGGCCAGATCAAGAACACTCTCCAGGAGGTAGGTGTATGTGTGTCAGATCAAGAACACTCTCCAGGAGGTAGGTGTATGTGTGTCAAAGTCAACAATCAAAAGAAGACTTCACCAGAGGGTTCACCACAAGATGTAAACCATTGGTGAGCCTCAAAGACAGGAAGGCCAGATTAGAGTTTGCCAAACAACATCTAAAAAAGCCTACACAGTTCTGGGACAACATCCTATGAACAGATAAGACCAAGATCAACTTGTACCAGAGTGATGGGAAGAGAAGAATATGGAGAAGGAAAGGAACTGCTCATGATACAAAGCATACCACCTTATCAGTGAAGCATGGTGGTGGTAGTGTCATGGAGTGGGCATGTATGACTGCCAATGGAACTGGTTCTCTTGTATTTATTGGTGATGTGACTGCTGACAAAAGCAGCAGGAGAAATTTTTAAGTGTTTCGGGCAATATTATCTGCTCATATTCAGCCAAATGCTTCAGAACTCATTGGACAGTGCTTCACAGTGCATATGGACAATGACCCGAAGCATACTGCAAAAGCAGCCAAAGAGTTTTTTAAGGGAAAGAAGTGGAATGTTATGCAATGGCCAAGTCAATCACCTGACCTGAATCCGATTGAGCATGAATTTCACTTGCTGAAGACAAAACTGAAGGGAAAATGCCCCAAGAACAAGCAGGAACTGAAGACAGTTGCAGTAGAGGCCTGGCAGAGCATCACCAGGGATGAAACCCAGCGTCTGGTGATGTCTATGCATTCCAGACTTCAGGCTGTAATTGACTGCAAAGGATTTGCAACCAAGTATTAAAAAGTGAAAGTTTGATTTATGATTGTTAATCTGTCCCATTACTTTTGGTCCTTTAAAAAGTGTGAGGCACATATACAAAATTCCAACACCGTTCACTTGATTTGGATGTACATACCCTCAAATTAAAGCTGAAAGTCTGCAGTTAAAGCATATCTTGTTTGTTTCATTTCAAATCCATTGTCGTAGTGTATAGAGCCAAAAATATTAGAATTGTGTCAATGTCCCAATATTTATGGACCTGATTGTTCCTTAGTTTGTACAGTAAGCCTTTGTGGGGAACTGTGTCAAATGCCTTTGCAAAGTCCAGATACACCACATCCACTGGCCTACCTTCATCTAGATGGCAACTGACTTCATCATAGAAGGTTAATAGATTGGTCTGGCAAGAACGATTTTCATGCATCCATGCTGTTTACTACTAATAATACAGTTTTTATTACTATAGTCTTGTATATAATCCCTTAACATCCCCTTCAAAATTTTGCAGACTACTGATGTTAGGCTAACCGGCCTATAATTCCCTGGGATATATCTCGGCCAGTGTTCCCTTTAAGGTGCGCGCGTGCGCGGACGCGCAGTGGAAATTACGTCCCGCGCAAGCACCTAGTTAGACGGCGCAGCCGCAGACGGAGCGGCCAGGGAGCAGAGCGTGCACCCCGAGAGCACGCCCATCGTGTGACAATAGCGAATGAAAATTCGCTATTGTCATACGGGTCCTCCTCCTGGCCAATCAGGGAGCGGGTCCTCCCGCTTCCTGATTGGCCGAAAGGCCAACTTCATGCCATTGGCCGAGGAGGAGGCGCCGGGACTCGGGAGGATGGAGACGCGGGAAGCTGGAAGCCGGGGACTGAAGACAGAGTGCCGTGACCGTCCGTGAGGTAAGTGCACGGGGTCGCGGGGGGGCATTGCTGTGGCACTCTGCAATTTATTGGGGGCATTGCTGTGGCACTCTGCAATGTATTGGGGGCAATGCTGTGGCACTCTGCATTTTATTGGGGGCATTGCTGTGGCACTCTGCAATGTATTGGGGGCATTGCTGTGGCACTCTGCAGTTTATTGGGGGCATTGCTGTGGCACTCTGCAGTTTATTGGGGGCATTGCTGTGGCACTCTGCAATTTATTGGGGGCATTGCTGTGGCACTCTGCAGTTTATTGGGGGCATTGCTGTGGCACTCTGCAATGTATTGGGGGCAATGCTGTGGCACTCTGCAATTTATTGGGGGCATTGCTGTGGCACTCTGCAGTTTATTGGGGGCAATGCTGTGGCACTCTGCAGTTTATTGGGGGCATTGCTGTGGCACTCTGCAATTTATTGGGGGCATTGCTGTGGCACTCTGCAGTTTATTGGGGGCAATGCTGTGGCACTCTGCATTTTATTGGGGGCAATGCTGTGGCACTCTGCATTTTATTGGGGGCATTGCTGTGGCACTCTGCAATTTATTGGGGGCAATGCTGTGGCACTCTGCAATTTATTGGGGGCATTGCTGTGGCACTCTGCAATTTATTGGGGGCATTGCTGTGGCACTCTGCATTTTATTGGGGGCATTGCTGTGGCACTCTGCAATTTATTGGGGGCATTGCTGTGGCACTCTGCAGTTTATTGGGGGCATTGCTGTGGCACTCTGCATTTTATTGGGGGCATTGCTGTGACACTCTGCAATTTATTGGGGGCATTGCTGTGGCACTCTGCAGTTTATTGGGGGCATTGCTGTGGCACTCTGCAGTTTATTGGGGGCATTGCTGTGACACTCTGCAATTTATTGGGGGCATTGCTGTGGCACTCTGCAGTTTATTGGGGGCATTGCTGTGGCACTCTGCAATGTATTGGGGGCATTGCTGTGGCACTCTGCAATGTATTGGGGGCATTGCTGTGGCACTCTGCAGTTTATTGGGGGCATTGCTGTGACACTCTGCAATTTATTGGGGGCATTGCTGTGACACTCTGCAATTTATTGGGGGCATTGCTGTGACACTCTGCAATTTATTGGGGGCATTGCTGTGACACTCTGCAATTTATTGGGGGCATTGCTGTGACACTCTGCAATTTATTGGGGGCATTGCTGTGACACTCTGCAATTTATTGGGGGCATTGCTGTGGCACTCTGCAGTTTATTGGGGGCATTGCTGTGGCACTCTGCAGTTGATTGGGGCAAGCTGGTCACTCTGCATTGACGTCCCCCCCCCCCCCCATTGCTCAATCTAAAGGTTTGCGCTCAGAAATTTTTTTATTTGCTCAGCACAGTAAAAAATTAGAGGGAACATTGATCTCGGCCCTTATTTAAATATTGGTATCACGTTGGCTTTTTTCCAATCAGTTGGCACCATACCCATCTGTAGACTATCCATAAAGATCAAGAACAATGGTCTGGCTATCACCTGACTGAGCTCTTTAAGAACCCTTGGGTGCAAGCCATCCGTACCCGGTAATTTATTTATGTTAAATTTTTCAAGTTTTGTTCTAAGTTAATCTACTGTTAACCATGGGGGTACTTCCTTCTGTGTATTATTTAATTTAACGTTACTAGCTGGGTTAGTGTAGCCCCCTATTTCTTTTGTGAAAACTGAAGAGAAGAATTTATTTAGCACTTTCGCCTTCTCCCTGTCCTCTGTGGCCAGATTCCCTTCATCGTCTTTTATACGGCCAATGTGTTCTGGTCTCGCTTTCTTACTATTTATATACTTAAAAAATTTCTTGGGATTTTTTTTACTCTCTTCCGCTATATGTCTCTCGTGTTCTATTTTAGCCGCATTGATTTCGCCTTTACATTTCTTGTTGTTCAGTTGCACTCTTTGTAATGTTGGAACGCTGCCAATGACCCCTCAGACTTATATTATTTTGAAGGCCTTTTCTTTAGCTTTAATATGCATTTTATGTTGTAGTTTAGCCACACAGGGTTTATTTTTGCTCTTTAAAACGTATTCCCTTTTGGAATGCACTGGCCAATCCCTTTGTTTAGTATGCTCTTGAAGCTCTCCCATTGTCCCTCTGTGTTTTTTGTTCCTAGGGTTCTTTCCCATTTGATATTGTCAAACAAAGAGCACAGTTTAGGGAAGTTTGCTCTTTTGAAATTCAGTTTCCTTATATTACCCTTGTGTTTCCTATTTCTATGATTTATACTGAAACTAATTGACCTATGGTCACTGTTTCCTAAGTTGCCCCATATTTCTATATCTGTGATCAGGTCAGTATTGTTGGCGATCAGGTCAGTATTATTTTTTGTCGAAATTGTCGCAAAAAATAAAAGGGCGATCAAATACCAACAAAAGAAAGCTCTATTTGTATGGGGAAAAGGGACAAATTGTGTTTAGGTACAGCGTCACATGACCGCGCAATTGTCAGTTAAAGTAATGCAGTGCCGTATCGCAAAGAATGGCCTGGTCAGGAAGGGGGTAAACATTCCACAAGTGGTTAAACCAGGGCAAGTGGTTAATAATAAATCTTTGTTTTTTGTTTTTTTGTTTTTTTTATTTATTCATTTTTATCTGATTTTTTTTTTTTTTCGGTGGGCGTTTTACTCCAGAAAGTAGCCAGAGAAAGCCAGTTAGCTCCTATTTTTGGATGGATTTTAGCAATGGTAGCCAACGCATTTTCCTAGTCACAGGACCCCTCATTACGTTCGCCCTACGAGATGTTTTTTTTTTTTTCCTTTTAGAATCTTCTCACTCTTCGGTAATTAAATATAACCGCGTCTGTTTTGTTGTGACATTTATATAAGCTAAACATGTTTCCCCAACAAGCCGGATTTGCCGCGGCACGGAAAACACTTGTAACGCGGAATTCTTTACTGATTACCGCAACGGGGCTTTGCTGTTTCCTCATTAAACCGCGCACATTTGTTAATTTTCCCCTGAACAAATAAAACCATTTAAGCAGACAGAAAGTATATTTAATTCGCTTCCTCTTTTTTTTTTTTTTTTGTACGGTCTCAGAGAAGCTTTGTGTGACTGGCAGTGCACTGGCGGGGAGCTCTGCGCCGCCGATTGACGCAGCGGGAGTTTTTCAGGTCAAGTTGGAGGTGTGGGTAGCGCTCTTGAAGGGAATGCATTCGATTCACCTGCAGGCGGCATCCCTTATTAAAGCCATTTCAGCTAATTTCCATATGCAATAAGGTCTTTCCATGTCTGATTAACAAAGCGCCGACTTCTTTAACAACACGGATAATGAGTGATTAGGCTAAATGAATACAATTTTCACAGTCCACCTCTGTGTGCCCTCCATAAATTCATTCCTCATTAGAAAGGAAAAAAAAAAAATATGACTTGGAATAAATGTTATTTACACATTTTATTGCCATAGTGGAAGTAAAGGGAAGTAGAGCGTTTTAACCACTTCTGGACCGGAAGATTTCCCCCCTTAACCACTTAAGCCCCGGAAGATTTTACCCCCTTCCTGACCAGGGCCTATTTTGCGATTCGGCACTGCGTGATTTTAACGGACAATTGCACGGTCGTGCGACGCTGTACCTAAACTAATTTGACGTCCTTTTTTTCCCACAAACAGAGCTTTCTTTTGGTGGTATTTGATCACCTGTGCGATTTTTTGATCATGCGCTATAAACAAAAAAAGAGCGTCAATTTTGCAAAAATAACAATATTTTTCACATTTTTTTATATGAAATTCCCCCCAAAAAATGTAAAAATCAAAATTTTTTAACATTTTAGGCCAATTTTTTTTTTACCATATGCTTGGTAAAAAAAAAATCGCAAAAAGTGTATTTTGATTGGTTTGCGCAAAAGTTATTGCGTTTACAAAGGGAAATATTTTTGTCATTTTTGTTGTTTTTTTTTTTAACGCGTAATGGCGGCGATCTTGCGATTTTTTTTGCGGGACTGCGACATTGGGGTGGACAGATTGGACCCTTGACTGACATTTTTGACACTTTTGGGGTTACCAGTGACATTACTACAGTAATCAGTGCTATACATATGCACTGTTACTGTAAAAATGACACTGGCAGTGAAGGAGTTAACTGTATTGGAGAGGGAGGAGTTAAGTGTGTCCTAGGGGCGTGTTTCTAACTGTGATTGGCTGTGGCTTGATGTGTAAGAACAGTGATCAACGGTCCTACATAGGATCTCCATTCTTACACAGGGGAGACTGACAGGCGGCTTTGTTTACATTAGCCGCCTGCCTTTCTCCCGCTGTCACGGATGATCGCGAGTGCCCGGCGGACATCGGGTCCGCCGGGCACACGCGCGGGGGAGGGTCCGTGACCGAGCGGGAGCGCGCATCCGGCGGCGCGCGCTCGCTCCCAAAACCCTTACAGGCTAGCGACGTAGCCCTACGGGAGGGGATGTCCCGCCGCCTCCCGCGGCTCGCCCAGGTCTCCCGTCCCACCTGGAGACCCGGGCATCCTACCTCCACGGCCGCTGAAGAGAAGAACCTGATCAAAGCCGCATTCGGCTCTGATTGGGTTTCCATGTCAAAACCCGGAAGTGATGTCATGACATCACTTCCGGGTATTCGGCGCCAGATTAAAAGAAATTATAGTTTGGCTGTTTTGAATGCTTTTAAGTGCAGAGGAGGGGTTTGGGGGTCTTTTAGACCCCCAAATCCTTCCACAACTGTACCTGTGAAAAAAAAAATGTCTGAAAATATTGGCCGATACCGATATCTGATGACCAAAATATCGGTATCGGTACTAAAAAAGTGATATTGGTTAATCACTAATACATATGTATAGATATATAAATATATAGATATATATGTGTGTGTATATACATATATGTATTTATTATGTATTTTATATATATATATATATATATATATATATATATATGTATATGTGTGTTTTTACATATATTGATATATATGTACATATGTGTTTCTGTACCCTTTGTAGTTAACAAGCATACACAAAAATGTCTTTTTTTTTTTTTTTTTTTCATTAATATTTGTCACCTCCTTTGACTTTGACAAATAACAGGCAAATATCCCACTGACCGAGATTGCATGTTAATTGACTGTCTACCGTCCAAACTGCTTACGTCCCGTCTATAGGTGCCCCGCGTTCATTTGCATGCTTTTAGGTCTTGCTTTTCTGCCATAAATCATATTATCAGAGGCCGTTATTCTCTTTCACCAGATGTAAAAAATTCATTTTATAGACTTATAACAAATATAGTTGGATTTGTTGCCGTGGAACAGATAAGGGTGTCTGGGGAGCAGACGCTGCGCCGGGGTAATGGTTGTTATGCAAAAAGCCATTGAAGAAGGAGAATGAGATAGAGCGAGGATCCCAAGGACGGAGGTTCATGGAAGCCTGGTCGCAGGCGAGATATCCGGGATGTCCTTCTGCGCTGTCACCGATTACAGAGGTCAGGAGGACTTGAGATTTAAAGGAGAATTACTGTGGTTATAATGATCATAATGGGATTTATTAGACACTAACGTTGCTGTAAACCCAACCGGATAACACATCAATGTTTTAATAAATCATATCATAAACAGCTGACATTCTTTTTTTTTTTTTTTTTTAAATAAAATACTCGTTTTCACCCTTTTTTATTGTTTCTGTTGCTTCTTGATGCTGATAATCTCCAGCCGTCTCCTTGTTGCCACTTCCTGTCTTCATGCACTCCAGTAATTACAGGCAAATATCCCACTGATCTGGTGATCTGACCAGTTAAGTCGGCCATAGGCGGCGGCTCAGCAGGGACTTGCCGAGATTTGAAAAATGTATGGGGGGGGGGGGCTGAATGTACCCAAGTTGATCGATCAACTCGGGTACAACCAGCCTGCCAGATTTTCATGCAATTATTTCTAGTGGCTGTTCGAAATCACGGGGCCCCGTACAACCTACCTGGCAGGGTCACTGATCTGGTGATCTGACCAGTAAAGTGGGCCATAGGTGGCCGGTTCAGCAGGGACTTGCCAAGATTTGAAGCATGTATGAGGGGTTGCTGAATGTACCCAAGTTGATTAATCAACCCGGGTACAACCAGCCTGCCAGGTTTTCATGCAATTATTGCTAGTGGTTGTTAGAAGACAAGGGGCCCCGTACAACCTACCTGGCAGGGTCACTGATCTGGTGATCTGACCAGTAAAGTTGGCCATAGTAGGCCGGTTCAGCAGGGACTTGCCAAGATTTGAAGCATGTATGGGGGGGGGGGCTGAATGTACCCAAGTTGATCGATCAACTCGGGTTCAACCAGCCTGCCAGATTTACATGCAATTATTGCTAGTGGCTGTTAGAAGTCATGGGGCCCCGTACAACCTACCTGGCAGGGTCACTGATCTGGTGATCTGACCAGTAAAGTGGGCCATAGGTGGCCGGTTCAGCAGGGACTTGCCAAGACTTGAAGCATGTATGGGGGGGGGGGCTGATCGATCAACTCGGGTACAACCAGCCTGCCAGATTTACATGCAATTATTGCTAGTGGCTGTTAGAAGTCATGGGGCCCCGTACAACCTACCTGGCAGGGTCACTGATCTGGTGATCTGACCAGTAAAGTGGGCCATAGGTGGCCGGTTCAGCAGGGACTTGCCAAGATTTGAAGCATGTATGGGGGGCTGAATGTACCAAAGTTGATTAATCAACTCGGCTACAACCAGCCTGCCAGGTTTTCATGCAATTATTGCTAGTGGCTGTTAGAAATCACGGGGCCCAGTACAACCTACCTGGCAGCCCCCCCCCCCCCCCCCCGAAATATGTCAAGACAATATTTTCACTAAAAATACACTAATATGATTATTAGCGGACACAAACATAACAGAGAACCAGGGTGAATTGTCCCTTTTTTAACCACTTCTGGACCAGAAGGATTTGGCCCCTTCGCAGCTCTCTGGGAGGGGGGGGGGGGCAGCACAGTGAAGGGGGGGCACATGGGGAGGAGGGGATCAGACACAGGCAGAACAGGGAGGGGGATCGGTGTGACAGGTGTGTCTGTGTCTCTCCCTGCAGCAGCTGAAACCTGGCAGGAAGGGGAGAAACTGCCTTTCAGCTGCTGCAGAGAGCCGCACAGGGCTTCCTTCTGTAATTGTCCCCTTTGCCCAATCACATCAATTCCCTATGCTGTTGGGGCCCCCTTATGTGCCCAGGCCCTCTACAGGAGGACTGGTGGTCCCCCCTATCAGCGGCCCTGGTGGCTGTTATAGCTGCTAGCAATAATTCCCCCCTCCCGCTGCTGGGAGAACACAATCGCTCTGCAGGAGGTGTCACCCTGTCCACACTGTCTGTGTTGATGGGGAAATGGAGCGAAATTTCTGTCCTGCAACTCGTGGTTGTTTATGGCCGGCCTTAGACTCGATCCAGTCTATGCATGTTGCTTTTGAGCGTTTTAGCAGTGCTTTTTGCTGTGCTTCCCGTGTTTTTCGGAAACTAATTTTTACGTGTATTTCATGCATTTTCCATGCGTTTTTGCATTTTTTATTTTTTATTTTTTTATTTGGCCAATTTGTTGTTGGGCAGATTAATTAATGCAAAACGCATCAAAAACCCGTCAAAGACGCAGGACTTGAATTTTTAATGCATGCCCATTGAAGTCTATTACATGCAAAATGCTGCATTTTGTGGGGAAAAAAAGTCCCCGACCCTTTCTAGAAACGCATAGGAACCCATGTTAAAAATTTTTTTTTATGTATTTCTGCAAAAAGAAGCTCATGTACTTTTTTTGAGCGACGGGCGTTTTGCTTGAGGCGAAAAAAAAGCTCAGATGTGAACAGGGGCCATTGAAATTAATGGGATTTTTCTTGTTGGGCATTTTTAGGGCTGAGGCTTAGAGCCGAAAATCGCCCCCAAAAAACGCCTACAATATAAAGTAGTGAGTGTACAGCTTGTATAACAGTGTAAATTTGCTGTCCCCTCAAAATAACTCAACACACAGCCATTAATGTCTAAACCGCTGGCAACAAAAGGGGTCGACCACGGTGAGGCCTGTTCTATGTAGAACCTGTCCTGTTAAACCGCTGTATGGTCTTGGCCCCCATGCTGCAGCTCAGTTTCAGGGTCTTGGCAATCTTCTTAAAGCCTAGGCTATCTTTATGTAGAGTAACAATTCTTTTTCAGATCCTCAGAGAGTTCTTTGCCATGAGGTGCCATGTTGAACTTCCAGTGACCAGTATGAGAGAGTGAGAGCGATAACACCAAATCTAACACACCTGCTACCCATTCACACCTGAGACCTTGTAACACTAATGAGTCACATGACACCGGGGAGGGAAAATGGCTAATTGGGCCCAATCTGGACATTGTCACTTAGGGGTGTACTCACTTTTGTTGCCAGAGGTTTAGACATCCTCAAACGGAAGGTGGAGTGCAAGGTCTCTAACATCCACCAGCTCTGTGATGTGGTCATGGAAGAGGACTCCAGTGGCAACCTGTGAAGCTCTGGTGAACTCAATGCCCAAGAGGGTTAAGGCAGTGTTGGATAATAATGGTGGCCACACAAAATATTGACACTTTGGGCCCAATTTGGACATTTTCACTTAGGGGTGTACTCACTTTTGTTGCCAGCGGTTTAGACATTAATGGCTGTGTGTTGAGTTATTTTGAGGGGACAGCAAATTTACACTGTTATACAAGCTATACACTCACTACTTTACATTGTAGCAAAGTGTCATTTCTTCAGTGTTGTCACATGAAAAGATAAAATAAAATATTTAGAAAAATGTGAGGGGTGTACTTACTTTTGTGACATACTGTATACGTTACGGTTTTGAAGTTGTTTACCGGGACTATGGCTGAAGATATCAGCTATAACCCTGGTGTCATTTTGTACAGCCGGAGGCTGCCTTTCTCATAAAAGTGCCCGAGAAACGAGAGTGCTGGCTGGTCCCGGAGGCGATCAGAGAGCAGATCACCTCTATGGCCTTGGAGGACCGGAGTCACGTCATGATGTCACTTTCTGTCCAGGCTGGAAGTCAACAATTCCAAAAAAGTCAACAAAGATTAAAAAAAAGTTTTTTTCATCTTTAGCTTACAAAAGGTAAAGGAGAGATTTGAGGTCTTTTTGAACCCAGATCTCTCCCTAAAGAGGACCTGTCATCCTTTTCTCCTTTACAAGGGATGTTTACATTCCTTGTAATAGGAATAAAAGTGATACATTTTTTTTTTTTTTAAATAAAGGGACAGTGTAAAAAGTAAAAAAGAAAAAAAAAAAGTAAAGCGCCCCTATACCTCCGTGCTCGCGCCCAGAAGCACACGCATACGTACGTCACGCACGCATTTGTAAACGGTATTCGCACCACACATGTGAGGTATTGCCACAAACGTTAGAGCGCGAGCAATAAATTTAGCGCTAGACCTCCCCTGTAACTCTAAACTGGTAATCTGAAAAGGCATTTAAAGCGTCGTCTATGGAGATTTATAAGTAATTTGGCGCCATTCCATGAGCGTATGCAATTTTAAAGTGTGACATGTTAGGTATCTATTTATTTAGCATTACATAATTTTTCATATTTTACCAAAAAAATAAAAAATTGGGGTAAATTTTGTGGTTTTTTTTTTTTTTAATTTTTTATTTATAAAGTATGTTTTCCCCCAAAAAATAGCATTTGAGAAGACCGTTGTGCAAATACCATGTGACATAAAAAGTTGAAATGATTGCCATTTTATTCTCTAGAGTCTCTGCTAAAAAAAAAAAAAAAAATGTATAATGTTTGTGGGTTATAAGGAATTTTCTAGCAAAAAGTACTGATCTAAACTTGTAAATAAAAAGGTGCCAGAAAAAAGGGGTCAGCAAGTGGGTATGGCCATGGGCAGAATTGCTATGGGGGTGTTTTTTAAAGTGATTTCTCCGCAAAATAAAGCACGGAGACATGGATGGATGGGGGAGATTGCTTTGAACAGGATGTAAACTGAAGCGCCCTGCAATCCTCGGTGGTGGAAGGAGATGCGCCAAACAAATTGAAAGGGTGTATCTCACACGTACACATACAGACTATGCCGCAATTTAATTTTTTTCACCTGCATGGGTGTATATTGAATAGCAGAATAGAACAAAAGTATATAAAAGGGTGTATCTCACAGGTACAGACTAGGCCGCAATTGAATTATTTTCACCCGCATGGGTGTATATTGAATAGCGGAATAGAAAAATAGTATCCAAAAGGGTGCATCTCACACATATAGACTATGCCGCAATTTAATTTTATAAAAGTAAAATTGAACAAAAAATTAATAAAGTACAAGGTTTGTGGTGCTCAGATACTTAAGGAGTAAATCGATGTATCTCTTATGACATTTGTTTCTTCATGCAGAGGAAGTTATTTTGTGTCTATTGCAATACAAATTACCAATCAGGATCACACAGCATTGTTTCATTTGTCATTATCTGTGAGTATATTTTTAAGTTCATTTTTTCTAACTAAATTATTATGGGTAGTTGTCCCTTATTTAACCAGTTCTGGACAGGAAGGATTTGCACCCTTAATGACCAGGCCATTTTTTGCGATTCGGCACTGCGTTAATTTAACTGAAAATTGCGCGGTCGTGCGACGATGTACCCAAATAAAATTGATGTCCTTTTCCCCCCACAAACAGAGCTTTCTTTTGGTGGTATTTGATCACCTGTGCGATTTTTATTTTTGGTGCTATAAACAAAAAAAGAGCGACAATTCTGAAAAAAAATATATATATATTTTTCACATTCTGCTATATAACATTCCCAATACAAAAAATTTAATAATCAATTTTCATCCTTTTAGGACAATTTGTTGTCTGCTACATATGTTTGTTAAAAATCCCAATAAGTGTATTTTGATTGGTTTGCGCAAAAGCTATCGTGTCTACAAACTAGGGGAAAGATTTATGTCATTTTTAATTATTATTATTTTTTTTTTTTACTAATAATGGCGTCGATCAGCGTTTTTATAGCGGGACTGCGACATTGCGGCTGACAGATTGGACCCCTAACTGGCATTTTTGACACTTTTGGGTGGACCAGTGACATTACTACAGTAATCATTGCTAAAAATATGCACTGTTACTGAAATAATGTCACTGGCAGGGAAGGGGTTAACCTAGGGTTGATCAAAGGGTTAAGTGTGAGCCCAGGGGGTGTTTTCTAACTGTATGGGGGAGGGACTTGTGAAATGACCATAGAGACCTGTGTTCCTATATAGAAGGTGATCATTTTAGAGAGAAGAACGTTCGGCTGTGTTTACAACAGCCGACCGTCCTTCTCTCTCAGCGAGGAGCGATCGCGGGTGTCAGGCGGCAATCGCTGTCACCGGTCCAGTGGATCGGCATCTCCGCTGCCTAGTGGGGTCGGAACCACGCACGCGACTGATGTAGGGTACGTTGTTTCGTGCAGCCGAGCCAGTCTGCTGCAGTAAAACGTAACCACTTTACGACCGCTCACAGTAATATTACTGCGGCAGAGTGGCTCGTTATCGTCTGACGACGTAGTACTACGTCGTCAGACACTCCCCCTTCTGGGCGGCGCTTGCGCGCCGCCGGAGGCTCGCTCCCACTGTTTTCATTCACAGCGGGAGTTGGGCCAGGGGAGGAGCAGCGGCGATCGCCGCCGCTCTTCCCCGATCGTCGGGAATTGAGTCTGGAGATCCGCCTGCTGTGTGTAAACACAGCGGGCGGATCTCCATAGTGACAGGGAGTGACAGATCGGACTGTTCAGCATAGCTGGACATCCGATCTGTCTATGACTCACTCAGTCACCTCCCCCCCTACACGTCAGTAAGCACCAGGCATACATTAACCCCTCCCTCTCCAATAAAATTAACCCCTTCCCTGCCAGTGTCATTTTTACAGTAACAGTGCATATATATAGCACTGATTACTGCAGTAATGTCACTGGTACCCCCAAAAGTGTCAAAAATGTCAGTCAAGGGTCCGATCTGTCCGCGCGCAATGTCGCAGTCCTGCAAATAAAATCGCAGATCGCCGCCATTACGCGTTAAAAAAAAAAACACCAAAAATGACAGAAATCTTTCCCTTTGTTAGTAAACGCAATAACTTTTGCGCAAACCAATCAAAATACGCTTATTGCGATTTTTTTTACCAAACATAGGTAGCAGAAAACAAATTGGCCAAAAAATTTTAAAAAAATTGGTTTTTACATCTTTTTTGGGGGGAATTTCATATAAAAAAATGTTAAAAATATTGTTATTTTTTCAAAATAAACGCTCTTTTTTTGTTTATAGCGCAAAAAGTTAAAATCGCACAGGTGATCAAATACCACCAAAAGAAAGCTCTGTTTGTGGGAAAAAAGGACGTAAATTTCTTTGGGTACGGCGTCGCACGACCGCGCAATTGTCAGTTGAAGTCGCACAGCGCCGAATCGCAAAAAGTGGCCTGGACGGAAGACAGCAAAATCCTCCGGTGGTAAAGTGGTTAAACTAGATATTTGATGATACTTCATTGATTTTAGTTTATAGTATGGACCTTTGTGTCATTTGATACTTCTGATGTCAATTTGTAGTTATTATATTTATAATTAGTGTCTACACTGTTGCAGAGTTTCTTTTTTTTTTTTTGTTTATTGTATTTGTGATTTCCTAGTGCACCCACTTTTTATAAACAAATACTTTTGTAACAATGTTTTTTAAATAATACAATTTTCTCTCAGTATGATCATCCAGTAATTGTTTCAGTTATCCTCCTTTACATCCAACTTCGAGTTGGTTGGTGGTGGCCGCTTTTTTGTATATCTAACATGGACGTTGTTAACATTTTTTCTTTCTCTCTTTTGAACTTTTATCTTTAATTTTCAATTAATTGATTATAAAATGTATTTATTTATTTTTTGCCCAATTTTTTTTGCAAAGCTATTACAATTAGCCCCTCTAGTTAGATCGATCTTAACCACTTTAAGACCGGAGGATTTTCCTGCTTTACGTCCAGGCCACTTTTTTCAACTTGGCACTGCGCAAATTTAACTGACAATTGCGCGGTCATGCAACGCTGTATCCAAACTAAATTTAGGTCCTTTTTTTCCCCACAAACAGAGCTTTTTTTTGGTGGTATTTGATCACCTCTGCTCTTTTCATTTTTTGCGATATTAATAAAAAAACAGGGAAACTTTTGCAAAAATTTGACATTTTCTACTTTGACAGTTAAAAAATATCCAATATATTCAATTTTTTGTCATATATTTAGGCCAAAATGTATTTAGCTACATGTCTTTGACAAAAACAATTCTCAATGAGCGTATTTTTAAGCACTTTAAGATTTTACCCCATTTCTGACCAGGCCATATTTTGCGATTCGGCACTGCGTTACGTTAACGGACAATTGCGCAGTCGTGCGACGCTGTACCCAAATTAAATTTGTGTCCTTTTTTCCCCCCACAAATAGCGCTTTCTTTTGGTGGTATTTTATCACCTGTGCGATTTTTAATTTTTGAAAAAAAGAGCGACAATTTTGAAAAAAAAAAAAATATATATTTTTCACATTCTTATTTATATAACATTCCCCCCCCCCCCCCCCCCCAAAAAATTTACAAATCAAAATTTTTTTTAACATTTAAAGACAATTTGTTTTCTGCTACATATTTTTGGTTAAAAAAATCACAATAAGCGTTCTTTGATTGGTTTGCGCAAAAGTTATTGCGTTTACTAACTATGGGAAAGATTTGTCATTTTTATTGTTTTTTTTTTTTTTACTAGTAATGGCGGCGATGTGCGATTTTTTTGCAGGACTGCGACATTGCGACACAGATCGGTCCCTAATTGACACATTACTACAGAAATCAGTGCTATAAATATGTACTGTTACTGTAATAATGACACTGGCAGGGAAGGGGTTAACACTGTTGGTGATCAAGGGGTTAAATGTGTGCCTCATGCTTACTGACGTGTGTGGGGGGAAGGGGTTGTGTGACACAGACACAGATTGCAGGTTCAGCTAAGCTGAATCCTGTTATCTGTCCCTGCCTGTCACAGAGGAGACCCGCCCGCTTTGTTTACACAAGCGGGCGGATTTCCTCAGTCTTTCCCCGACGATTGGGGAAGAGAGACAGTGATCACCGCCTCTCCTTCCCTGGCCTGGGACTCCGGCAGTGTGCGCGCGCCACCGAGAGAGGGAGGTATCTGGCGACGTAGGTCTACGTCACTGGATCCAGCTGAGCCGCTCTGCTGCAGTAGCAGCAATGTGATTGGTCGGCAAGTGGTTAACCACTTAAGCCCCGGAAGATTTTACCCCCTTCCTGACCAGGGGGTATTTTGCGATTCGGCACTGCGTGACTTTAACGGACAATTGCGCGGTCGTGCGACGCTGTACCTAAACAAATTTGGCGTCCTTTTTTCCCACAAACAGAGCTTTCTTTTGGTGGTATTTGATCACCTGTGCGATTTTTTGATCACGCGCTATAAACAAAAAAAGAGCGTCAATTTTGCAAAAATAGCAATATTTTTCAAATTTTTTTATGTGAAATTCCCCCCAAAAAAATTTAAAAATCAAAATTTTTTAACATTTTTGGCCAATTTGTTTTATGCTACCTATGTTTGGTAAAAAAAAATTGCAAAAAGCGTATTTTGATTGGTTTGCGCAAAAGTTATCGCGTTTACTAACAAAGGGAAAGATTTTTGTAATTTTTGTTGTTTTTTTTTTTTAACGCGTAATGGCGGCGATCTGCGATTTTTTTGCGGTACTGCGACATTGGGGCGGACAGATCGGACCCTTGACTGACATTTTTGACTCTTTTGGGGTTACCAGTGACATTTCTACAGTAATCAGTGCTATACATATGCACTGTTACTGTAAAAATACACTGGTAGTGAAGGGGTTAACTTTATTTGGGAGGGAGGGGCTGTGTGTGTCCCTAGGGGCGTGCTTTCTACTGTGATTGGCTGTGGCTTGAGCTGTAAGGACACTGATCAACGGATCTACATACAGTAGTAGATCCGTGTGATCAGTGTTTTTACACCGAGGAGAATGACAGGTGGCTTGTTTACACAAGCCTCCTGACTTTCTCCCTCTCCCCCGCCGATCGCCGAGTTACCGGCGGACATCGGGTCCGCCGGTCACACGCGTGGGGGGGTGCGTGACCACGCGGGAGTGGGAGCGTGCCTCCGGGGGCGCGCGCTCGCTCCCTAGACCCTCACAAGCTAGTGACGTAGCCCTACGTCACTTTGCCTGTGAGGGGCTGACTGCCGACGTAGATCGGCGTTAGGCAGTCGGCAAGTGGTTAATAAATTGAACCATGCAGCTTTTACATCTTAACCAATTGCCGACCGCCGCTCGACTATATACGGCGGCGGTCAGCCCCTCACAGGCAAAGTGACGTACCGGTACGTACCGGTAGGGGGCGATTGTCCGCCGGTCACTCGCGATTGTCGGATACAGCGGGAGAAAGGCAGGCGGCTAATGTAAACAAAGCCGCCTGTCATTCTTCCCTGTGTAAAAGCACAGATCATACGGTCCTGCTATGTAGGACCGTTGATCTCTGCTGTTACACACACAGCCACATCCAATCACAGTTAGAAACACGCCCCTAGGGACACACTTAACCCCTCCCTCTCCAATAAAGTTAACCCCTTCCCTCCCAGTGTTATTTTTACAGTAACAGTGCCAATATATAGCACTGATTACTGTAGAAATGTCACTGGTAACCCCAAAAGTGTCAAAAAAGTCAGTCAAGGATCCGATCTGTCCGCCGCAATGTCGCAGTCCCGCAAAAAAAATCGCAGATCGCCGCCATTACTGGTTTAAAAAAAAACAATAAAAATGGCAAAAATCTTTCCCTTAGTTAGTAAACGCAATAACTTTTGTGCAAACCAATCAAAATACGCTTTTTGCAATTTTTTTTACCAAACATAGGTAGCAGAAAACAAATTGGCCTAAAATGTTAAAAGATTTTGATTTTTCCATTTTTTTTTGGGGGGGGGGGATTTCATATAAAAAGAGTGCTTTCACTGTGTTCATTTAGAAAAGGAAGGGGCCAGTATATTACATATTAACTAGCCCTTTACCCTGCTCTCCATCCTGAAACATCCCCCGCAGCAGCCGAGGGGAGAGAAGAGAAGAGGAAGAAAGCCAGCAGCACTGCAAGGGGGAGTGGCAACACGGCGGAAAGCCCAGGCAATAGGTGGAGTCTGTGCCACACATGGCGCTTTTCCACTGCATGGAACCGAACGGTTCGGCACGCTTTTGTGCTTTTCCACTGCTGGTACCGCATGGTATAGTGTCGGTACGGTACGGCGGCGCTTTTCCACTGCATGGAACCGAACGGTACGGTACGGCTCTGAAAAAACAGTACCTACTCGATTGTGGTTCCAACAGGTACCATAACTGGTACCATATCCCACAATCCTTTGCATGCAGTCACTTCTAGCCACTGATTGGTCAGAGAATCCCACCCACCCCGTTGTTATCCCACCCACTTAACTTTAGTACTACTTTAGTGGAAAAGCAAACCTATACCGTACCGTACCGAACCGTTCCAACACCGTACCATGCGGTACCAGCAGTGGAAAAGCAAACCGGGCCAAGCAGGGCCGAGTAGAACCGAGCCGGTACTTGCAGTGGAAAAGTGCCAATCGAGTGATTAGGATGTGCCCAGGCACACCTGGCACGCCCCCTGCGCACGCCTATGCCCGGGAAGTAATCTGTACTCTTTCCAAGGTCTGCCAATAAGAACCGGCATTTTACATGGCCTTGTAAGAAACTCCAGATCTTCCATGATAAAGCAATATAAAGAAATAAATGAAAGAACAAAGAAAAAAACAGAAGAGATCAGTTAGTATTGCGTTTTTGATTGCGAGCGCCCCGCGTTGATGTAATCTGTTTCCAGATCAATGGAAATAATTATGAGGCTGTTCAGCTGTGACTAATACTGTCCTTCCAATTAATGCAAAGCCAGATCCCGCTCTTCTTTTCTTCTTCTAATGTCAATGAATCCACTATTTCTTTTATATTTTTCCCCCTTGTTTAAGCCAGCTTTTTTTTTTTTTAACTTAAAGCAGAGCTCCGCCCAAAAAGAGAAGCTCCACTTTTCTGCCCCCTCCACTGCCGCATTTGGCACCTTTTGGGGGGGAACTTGGGTTTGACAGGTAACCACTCCCATTTCCAGATTAGTTCGCTGCAGCCCTTCCTCTTCCCCTGCAGCTTTCTGGGACACTTCACAGGTCCCAGAAGACTGCAGGGCATTCACAAAGAGCAGCGCGCTTTGCGCATGCGCAGTAGGAAGCCGCAAGGCTTTGCTGCCGGTTTTCCTTAGTCAAGATGGCGGCCGGGCCGCTGATAAGGCAGTAGAACTGGTCCTGTTGTACTGGGCCCAGGCCTCATCAACTAAACAGGGGGGGGCCGGGCAGATTTATTGTTCATTTCTGCCTAAATTATTAAATTGGTTTTACTAGACCACAAACCCACTCCTATGTGTTTACCAGGGAATAAATGACATTTGCCTGGGCCCCATCACATCAACAGGGGGACACAGGAGGTGGGAGCAAAGGGGGGACTTTTTTTTTTTCATTTGGGGCATAGGCAGAGAAGTTCCGCTGCCTCTCTGGGGGGAAGGGGGGAGGCAGGATTTGGGGGGCCCCATCAGGGCCCCTTGATTTCTAATAGCAGCCCTGATGGCGGCTCCAGCACCCGATAGCCGAATATAGACCCTGCTCGGATGAGGACACAGCGGGATCCCTGGACATATAAGTGCCCTAATAATAATTGTCAGCCGCTACAGTGTCTGAAGCTGCTGACTTTTAATTTTTTTTTTTTTTTTTGAGGGGGGGGGGGGGGCTGGAGCTCCTCTTTATTGTGGTTTAACTCCTTTCCGACTGCCCGCCGCAGATGTACTGCGGCAGGCAGCCGCTCCCAGGCAAATCGCCGTACATGTACGGCGCTCGCTCTCGGGAGTCCGGGGAAGCGGATGCGTGTGTCAGGTGGCTCCCATTGCCGCTTGACACCCCCGCGAACGCTCCGCACTGAGAGAGAAGGAGGGTCGGATGTTGTAAACACAGCTGACCGACCGTTCTTCTCCCTGGGATGATCACAGAGCCCCTGTGATCCTTCTATATAGGATCACATGTCTCTATTGTCATTTCAGAAGCCACGCCCCCCCACCCTTAGAATCACTCCCCTAGGCTCACATTTAACCCCTTGATCACCCACAGGGTTAACCCTTTCCCTGCCAATGTGCAATAATAGTAACTGTGTGGGGGATGGGCTTGCTGCATGAACACAGAGACCTGTATTCCTAAATAAGAGTTACACAGGATCCCTGTGTTCATAACTGACAGAACAGCGGTCCGCTTCTCCGCGAGAAACGAGCGAATGCCCGAACCGCAATCGCGGCCGCCGGACCCACTGATCAGCTTCCCCTGTGGCGAATGGGCGCACGCTCCCGGTAGCGTTCCCACGAACCGGCGTACAGGTATGCCGTTTTATGGGATAGAGCTGACCTGCTGCAGTAAAACTGCGGTGGGCGGTTGGCAAGCGGTTAAAGAGAATCTTCACTGCATCCGAGCCCTACAAACCAAAAACGCTATTTAATTAATTTTTAATATTCAAAGAAAACTCCCCACATCCATCCATGTCTCCATATGTTATTTTGTTGAGAAATCACTTTGAAAAACAGCCCCTTGGCATTTCTGGCTGTGGCCATCTTGAGTAAGGGCAAATGATTCATGCAGCATTTACTTCCTGGAATTCATCTGCCCTTATTGCACGCAGGAGAGTGTGCTTAGCTGAGAAAACCGCTCCCCTCCTGAAGACTCCTGGGATGTATGACATCATTTGCCTAGGCAAGAATCCAGGAAGTAACTGAAGAAGTGTAATAAAAACAAGTAATTATGATATACTTTCCTATCAATTTGCTAATGCTTGTAACATGAAGATTAAAAATAATCAATGTTGATTGGGAGAGTAAAGTTCCGCTTTAAATTCTCGTTTTTAAGAAAAAAAAATAAAAACATGTTATACTTACCTGCTCTGTGTGATGGGTTTGCACAGAGCAGCCCTGATCCTCCTCTTCTCGGGTCCCCCGCCGATGCTGCTGGCCCCTTCCCATTTTCCAGTGCCCCCCTAGCAAGCAACTAGCTATGGGGGTATCCGAGCCGAGCTACAGCTGCCTGTGTCCATTCAGACACGGAGCCGTGACCAGGCCCCACCCCTTTCTCTCCTGATTGGCTGACTGACTTTAATTGACAGCAGCGGGAGCCAATCACGCTTTTGTGGGATACTGTATATATATATATATATATATATATACACAGTATATATATATATATATATATATATATATATATATATATATATATATAGAGAGAGAGAGATAGATAGATAGATAGATAGATAGATAGATAGATAGATAGATAGATAGATAGATAGATAGATAGATAGATAGATAGATAGATAGATAGATAGAAATATATATAGATATAGATTAATATCTATATCTATATATATAGATATAGATATATATCTATATATATATATATATTTATATATACTGTATACACTGCTCAAAAATTAAAGGAACACTTTTTAATCAGAGTATAGCATCAAGTCAATAAACTCCTGGGATATTGATCTGGTCAGTTAAGTAGCAGAGGGGGTTGTTAATCAGTTTTAGCTGCTTTGGTGTTAATGAAATTAACAACAGGTGCACTAGATGGGCAACAATGAGACAACCTCCAAAACAGAAAGGTTTTACAGGTGAAGGCCACTGACATTTTTTTCTCTACTCGTCTTTTCTGATTGTTTTTCACTAGTTTTGCATTTGGCTGGGGTCAGTGTCACTACTGGTAGTATGAGGCCATACCTGGGCCCTATAGAGCAGAGATCCTCAAACTACGGCCCTCCATCCAGCTGTTGCGGAAATACACATCCCACGAGGCATTTGAAAACTCTGACATTCACAGACATGACTGGGCATTATGGGAATTGTAGTTCCTGAACAACTGGAGGGCGGTAGTTTGAAGACCCCTGCTATAGAGGTTGCACAGGCAGTCCAACTCCTCCAGGATGGCACATCAATACGTACCATTGCCAGAAGGTTTCCTGTGTCTCCCAGCACAGTCTCAAGAGCATGGAGGAGATTCCAGGAGACAGGCAGTTACTCTAGGAGAGCTGGACAGGGCTGTAGAAGGTCCTTAACCCATCAGTAGGACTGGTATCTGCTCCTTTGTGCAAGGAGGAACAGGATGAGCGCTGCCAGAGCCCTACAAAATGACCTCCAGCAGGACACTGGTGTGAATATCTCTGACCAAACAATCAGAAACAGACTTCATGAGGGTGGCCTGAGGGCCCGACATCCTCTAGTGGGCCCTGTGCTCACTGCCCGACACCGTGGGACTCGATTGGCATTTGTCATTGAACACCAGAATTGGCAGATCCACCACTGGCGCCCTGTGCTTTTCACAGATGAGAGAAGGTTCACCCTGAGCACATGTGACAGACGTGAAAGAGTCTGCAGAAGCCACGGAGAGCGTTTTGCTGCTTGTAAAATCGTTCAGCATGACCGGTTTGGTGGTGGGTCAGTGATGGTCTGGGGACACATATCCATGGAGGGATGCACAGACCTCTACAGGATAGACAATGACACCCTAACTGCCATTAGGTATCGTGATGAAATCCTTGGACCTATCGTTAGACCCTATGCTGGTGCAGTGAGTCCTGGGTTCCACCTGGTGCACGACAATGCCCGGCCTCATGTGGCGACAGTATGCAGCCAGTTCCTGGAGAATGAAGGAATTGATACCAATGAATGGCCCCCATGCTCTGACTGTCTGACGGACTGTTTTGGCCCATCAGATGCCACCAGGTTGCATCTCAGTCTGTTCAGAGGAGCTCAGTGATGCCCTGGTCCAGATCTGGGAAGAAATACCCCAGGACACCATCCGTTGTCTCATTAGGGAGCTTGCCCTGACGTTGCCAGGCATGCATAAAAGCACGTGGGGGCCATACAAACTACTGAGTGCCATTTTGGGTTGCTGCAATGAAATTTCTAGCCTGCTGCATAATTGTTTTTTGATTTTCGGGGTGATCAGTATAGATTACCCAGTTCATACCAGTATAGATCCTAACACATTACCCAGTCCATACCAGTATAGATCCTAACACATTACCCAGTCCATACCAGTATAGATCCTAACACATTACCCAGTCCATGCCAGTATAGATTCTAACACATTACCCAGTCCATATCAGTATAGATCCTAACACATTACCCAGTCCATACCAGTACGGATCCTAACACTTTACACAGTCCATACCAGTATAGAGCCTAACACATTACCCAGTCCATACCAGTATAGATCCTAACACATTACCCAGTCCATACCAGTAGAGATCCTAACACATTACCCAGTCCATACCAGTATAGATTCTAACACATTACCCAGTCCATACCAGTATAGATCCTAACACATTACCCAGTCCATACCAGTATAGATCCTAACACATTACCCAGTCCATACCAGTATAGATCCTAACACATTACCCAGTCCATACCAGTATAGATCCTAACACATTACCCAGTTCACATCAGTATAGATCCTAACACCTTACCCAGTCCATACCAGTATAGATATCCAGCATGATGTTTTTCTCCATTGAGATCTGATGTGTTTTCAAAGTGTTCTTTTAATTTTTTGTGCAGAATATATATATATATATATATATACTGTATATGTCTATTTATATAATAATGTAACATGTGCCATTTGATTCATACAAAGTGTGAGTTGGTCCTCTTTTTCCGAGGCTTTACAACGCGCGCCATTCTGTGTCTTAATCCTAAAACGTATATTTACACTGAGGTTAAACCAGTAATCGGTGAAGCGGCCGGCATTAATCTCTGCGGGTTTTTCACAAATATCATAATTCCTTCCATAAATATTTTATTGAATAGACCCAAACAAGGTCTACAGAGTGCGATAACAATTGCCGTTACTTATTTATAATGTGCGGTGCCGCGCAGGCAACTTATACGCTTCCCATAAAACGCTTCTAAAAAACACTGAAGATTGTTGTGGAGTGGTGGGAGGACGTGGGCAGAAGAGCTGACACTCTACACAGAGTAGGAAGATGTCATGACTGGCTAAAGGTGATTTCAGGCCAGGGTGAAGAATGGAGATTGGTGTGATCGCTATTATCACACGGGTCACCTTAGGAGCAATCGATTGATCTTTGTGAATCATTCTTCATTATAGAATTCCAAGCTGTGCCATCCTAGGGAGGGGAGATGGATTTGTAATATGGAGACGGCAGGAGAGGCACAAGAGCTTGCAATCAGTTAGAAAAACTTTAGTTAACAGCTGTGGTAATGACGATAATCAATACCTTCATTATTGATTAGTGTAACAACTAATTAGATAGTGGATGAACATGGACAGGATGAATGAAATAATTCAGTTCTGGGTGGAGCCAATGCAGAAACCCTTCCATCCCGCCCAGAGGCTTAACTAGAACCTTCAGGGCCCCGGTGCAAGAAACCATGAAGGGCCTCCCGGACCCCTGGCCGGAGCCCTTCCCTTCAAGCCTGGGGCTCTTCCCACTGATCCTGGGGCCCTTTACTCTCATTGCGGGGCCCTTTATTATGGTCATGCAGCGGGACCCTTTCACAAGTTCTGCAGTGGGTCCCCTTCTTGCCATCTTGTGGCCTCCCCACGGTGGTGGAATGCCAGGGCCCGGTCGCAAGTGTGACTTTTGCGATCCTGGAAGTTCACCCACTGGTGTCAGTAGTTTTTATTTTTTGGTATTTTAATTGTATTATTTTTTATCATTTTATTTTATTTTTATTTTTTTTTACAATATCACTGACTATGACTCTGTCCATTCAGAAAAGGAAGGAGCTGGTAAATTACATATTTACCGACCCTTCCTGGTTCTCTATTGTGACACATCCCCTGCAGCAGCCAGCAGGAGAGGGAAGGGAGCCCAGTGTGGGGGGGGGGGGGAGCACACAGGGGCCCAGAGACAGCAGAACACAAGTGAACTGGATAGGAGGAGCGGCGGGGGCAGCATACAGAGGAACCAATCTCCTCCATATTCCTCCTGCAGCTACAGGAGGAAAAAGGAGGACAGTGATTTCTCTAAACGCCGCCCCTCCTATCCAGGTGTACAGGGGAGCCGCACAGGCCCTCTGGAGCATGGGGCCCGGTTGCAATTGCCACCCCTGCAACCCCTGTAATTACGCCCCTGATCCCGTCTAAAATAACTACAAATTGTCATGAATAAATTCCTTACATCTCCACCTTTTTATCTTTGAGTTCCAATTTAGTGACTCTGCCTATGCTGAGATGATGTCATCAGTCTGCTGCAGGCAGAAGGAAGCATTTCCTCAGTCTCCCCTTCACCAGTGATCATTTTGTAACTTTGTTGGTCAAGAGAGGCGATCATTCAGGATGTACATTGTAACTTTGTAGCAAGTTACAAGGCCGGAGGCTGCAGCAGGGGCTGATCTGTGAACCAGGAAGGAACATTTTATATTGCTCCTCAGGTCCCTGTGTCCAAATTTGGTGGCCTCGCACTGTGGGTGCTCAGGGCCGCTGTTAGAAATCCTGGGGCCCCATACAGCTCACCCAACCCCCACCTACTCCCCCCTCCCCGTGGGGTGCAGTGGAAAAGCAGCGCTGACTTTACCTGCCTACACCTCAAAAATGGAAAAAAAAAAAGTCCCTCCTCTGTTCCCACCTCCAGGGCCCCTCCTGATGGGGCCCAAGGAAATGAAATTACAGCCCTGGAAAGCAAATAGGCAGAAATGAGCAATAAGCTGCCCTGGGCCCCCCTTTTTAGCTGACGGGGCCTGGGCCCCTCCTGTTTAGATTATGGGCCCTGGGCCCCTGTTTAGATGATGGGGCCTGGGCCCCCCTGTTTAGATGATGGGGCCTGGGCTCCCCTGTTTAGATGATGGGGCCTGGGCTCCCCTGTTTAGGGGGTTGGGCCCTGGGCCCCCCTGTTTAGATGATGGAGCCTGTGTTTCCCTGTTTAGATGATGGGGCCTGGGCTCCCCTGTTTAGGGGGTTGGGGCCTGGACTCCCCTGTTTAGATGATCGGGCCTGGGCTCCCCTGTTTAGGGGGTTGGGGCCTGGACTCCCCTGTTTAGATAATGGGGCCTGGGCTCCCCTGTTTAGATTATGGGGCCATGGGGCCTGGGCTCCCCTGTTTAGGGGGTTGGGGCCTGGACTCCCCTGTTTAGATAATGGGGCCTGGGCTCCCCTGTTTAGATTATGGGGCCATGGGGCCTGGGCTCCCCTGTTTAGATGATAGGGCATGGGCCCCCCTGTTTAAATGATGGGGCCTGGGCTCCCCTGTTTAGCTGCTGAAGCCTGGGCCCAGTACAACAGGACTGGTTGTACTGCCTTATCAGCGGCCCTGTGGGTGCTTGTTTGGGGAAAGGAGCTTGACCCAGCTCTGCATATACTGGAAAAAGGAAGTCCCAATTTCTGCACTCCAGAGAAATCCAATGATCGAACAAAGGAAAGCAGCCTCAGCCTAGCTCCATCCAGGCTCCGCCTTAACCTGTTTTACCTCACCCCCAGGGCTTAGTCATGGAGGTGATTATGACTAAACCCTTGGGCTGGACGAAAGCATCAGAGGGTGTGGCCTGGATGGAGTAAGGCTGAGGCTACTTTCATTTGTATGATCATTGGGTTTCCCTGGAATGCAACAATCAGGCCTTCCTTTCTCCAGGGGCTGATCTGTGTCAGACATTTGTAAACGCAGCCAAGAACTGCACAGGCAGCAGGATGTACATGATTGTGTCATCTCTGAGTCAGCATCTCAGTCCAGGATTTAGATACAGACCAAATGTTTTCACCATAGGTCATTATGAATAATCCCTAAGGTTTAATAATAATAATCCCTATTATTCTCCATTTCATTCTGGATAGAGTAAGGGAGGGTTAAACCCCCTGTCAGTTTTTTGCCATCTGTGTCCCATAGGGGAGATTTCCCTTCACTTCCTGTCCCATAGCCAAACAGGCAGTGAGAAGAAATCCCTGCAAATTAATGAATTTCCTTAGGGACTCCCATGTCACCAGAACTAGTGTCCCCATGGGAAGATTTCTCCTCTATTACTTTTCTGGGGACAAAATTTAGGATTTTCTGTTATTTTCGCTTTCAATGATAATGGTGCACAGGACAAAAGTTGCCAGCGGTTTAGACATTAATGGCTGTGTGTTGAGTTATTTTGAGGGTACAGTAAATTTACACTGTTATACAAGCTGTACACTCACTACTTTACATTGTAGCAAAGTGTCATTTCTTCAGTGTTGTCACATGAAAAAATAGAATAAAATATTTACAAAAATGTGAGGGGTGTATTTACTTTTGTGAGATACTGTATGTGCTGCCGCGGGTTCGTGCCTGGGGTCCGGTGCGTGTCTGTTCATCGGTTCAAGTGTGATTCAGGTCTAAACTTTTGCCTGAATTCGCACCTAAACCGGACCCAAACACGCACAGGTCCCTTCTGCAATCCCGACCGTGGTCACTCTGGACCTGACTTGATGCAGGGAAAGAGGTGCTGTCATCCAGGGTCGGTGTGCCCGTTTAATGCCATAGATCCACAGCCGGTCGTGGACATCCCACCAGAGAGAGGACCTCAGGTGCATAATATTTTTAAAAATGTGAGGGGTGTACTCACTTTTGTGAGATACTGTGTGTGTACATATATATAAAAAAAAAAAAACCCAGTACATATGCCATAGTTTGTAGACGCTATAACTTTCACGCAAACCAATCAATATACACTTATTGAATTTTTTTTTTTTTTTTTTTATCTACATGTAGTAAAATGCATTTTGCTCAAATTTTTTTTGAAGAAATTAGATTTTTTATATTTATATTGGATATGTTTTTATAGCATAAAGTAAATATATAAATATATATATATATATGTATGTATGTATGTATGTATGTGTGTGTGTTTTATTTTTTGTTTTTAAATGTACAGTGGTTTTTTATTTATATTGCAAAAAAAAAAAACAAAAAAAAAAAACAGTGTTAAATAAGTACTACCAAGGGTTTAATTTGTGAAAAAAAAATGATATCAATTTAATTTGGTTACAGCGTTGCATGACCGCGCAATTGCTAGTTAAAGTAGCGCAGTGCTGAATAGCAAAAAATGACCCGGTCATGAAGGGGGTAAACCTTCCAGAGCTGAAGTGGTAAATGTGTCTAATATGTGTATTTCCTATGATCGTTAGTGCCATCTAGTTGCCCATCACCATCTGTCCTAATGACAAGACTCACGGGTACTCAACGTACTCAACGTAGGAGCAAATTTCCCCCATGGGAAGGAATCACAGCTTTTTTTTCAGCAGGAACACAGGGGCAGTTCTGGCACCTCCAGGACTGAATGTATGTAATGGCAAGGGGTGCTGGGGTGTACTAAAGGGTCTGTTGATGCTGACTGCTGTTGGAACTATTGTCACTGGAGGGGATATATTTTTGCAGGGAGGTCTGTTGTTGCTGTCAGGGGTTTAGTTGTTGATGGGAGGGTTCTACTGTTGACAGAGAAGTCTATTGCTGCTATCTGCTGGAAGATCTATTGTTGCTGCCTGGGGTTTATTGTTGCTGACATAGGGGGTGGTATTTTGTTGTAGGTGGCCCAGCATCTATTGTTGCTGGGGGTGGGTCTTATGTTGCTGAGGCGTCAGTTGTTGCTGTGAGGGATCTACTGTTGAGGGAGGGGTATACTGTTGCTAGCTGCTGGAAGATCTGTTGCTTCTGCTGGGGGTTTGTTTTTGCTGATGGAGGGGGTTTGAATTTTGTTGTAGGTAGCCCAGCATCTATTGTTGCTGGGGGTCTATCAATGCTGGCAGCTGGGAGATCTTTTGTTGCTGCAGCGGGGTTCTCATTGCTGGGGAGGGGGGTATTTTGTTGTGGGTGCTCCATTGTTGCTGAGGGGGAGATCTATTGTTGCTGGCTGCAGGGGATCTATGTTAGTGCTTCTCTTGTTATTATTAGCAAGTTCCACAAATGTTACATGCTTCTGTCTTCTCTGAAAAAAAAGGTGGTTCTATGAGGTGGGTAGGGGGTGGAACCAAAGAGCGGTGCTCGGAGGTGGGTAGGGGGTGGAAGCAAGGAACTGTGTTTGGAGGTGGGTAGGGGGTGGAACCAAGGAGCGGTGCTCGGAGGTGGGTAGGGGGTGGAAGCAAGGAATGGTGTTTGGAGGTGGGTAGGGGGTGGAACCAAGGAACGGTGCTTGGATAGGGTAGGGGGTGGAAACAAGGAGCGGTGCTCGGAGGTGGGTAGGGGGTGGAACCAAGGAACGGTGCTTGGAGGTGGGTGGGGTGAAACCAAGGAATGGGGCTCGAGGTAGGTAGGGGGTGGAACCAAGGAACGGTGCTTGGAGGTGGGTAGGGGGTGGAACCAAGGAACAGTGTTTGGAGGGGGTAGGGGGTGGAAACAAGGAGTGGTGCTCGGAGGTGGGTAGGGGGTGGAACCAAGGAACGGTGCTCGGAGGTGGCTAGGGGGTGGAACCCAGGAACAGTGCTCGGAGGTGGGTGGGGGATGGAGCCAAGGACCGGTGCTCGGATGTGGGTAGAGGTGGAACCAAGGAACGGTGCTCAGAGGTGGGTGGGGGATGGAACCAAGGAGCGATGCTGGGAGGTGGGTGGGGGATGGAACCAAGGAGCGATGCTCGGAGGTAGGTAGGGGGTGAAACCAAGGAATGGTGCTCGGAGGTGGGTAGGGGGGTGAAACCAAGGAGCGGTGCTCGGAGTTGGGTAGGGGGTGAAACCAAGGAACGGTGCTTGAGGCGGGTAGGGGGTGGAACCAAGGAACGGTGCTCGGAGGGGGGTAGGGGGTGGAACAGAAAAATTGTGTTTGGAGGTGAGTGGGGAGTGGAACCAAGGAGCGGTGCTTGGATCGGGGTAGGGGGTGGAATCAAAAAACGGTGCTCGGAGGTGGGTGGGGGGGGTGGTGGAACCAAGGAGCAGTGCTCAGGGGTGGGTAGGGGGTAGAACCAAGGAGCGGAGCTTGGAGGTGGGTAGGGGGCGGAGACAAGGGGTGACTTGGAAAAGGGGAGTTCCTGCACCTATTCTCTGAGGAAAAAAAAGCCCTGGCAGGAATAAATACCTGGTAGCAGTTCGAAGTTACCAAATTGTGTTCAGAACTAAAAAAATAAAAAGTTTCCACTTTAGGACATTCAACTCGTCATCACTTTAACTTCCTTCAGCGGCGGTAAAATAATGAGAGACAAAAGACAAGAGCGAGGAAAGGGCCGAACGGCACAAATGGACAAATAAGACCAGAGAGGTGCGCGGATGGCAAGACGGATGGGGCGGTGGGAGGACAGGGTCCAGACAAATAGCCGGAGCGAGGGTCTCTCTTCCCCGGATAACGCTAAGCTAAGAAGTATAGACGCGGCTCAATGTCCCCTATGGGAGCCAACGTTGTCAGAGCGGCCCTGCTGCTGAAGCAATTCTATAATCTATTGGGATTGAAAATAGATTTGTTTGTGAATTCACTGTGTGTGACTTGCCTCCAGTTCTCCGGTATCGATCGTTGGTGTGAAACGCTGAGCGGAATAATGAACGCCTATAAATATGCAAGCGAGGTGTCTTCAATGATCCTGATCCTCCGCTCTAGTCATCTTATTTAAAGCCCGAGTCCGTCTTTCGTAAAACGTTTGCTGGCCTTAAAAAATACTTTGTGCAGATTTTTCGCTTCTCTGTGTTTTAGAACCTTTTTTTTTTTTTTTAATTCTTCTTTGCCCCGAAAAACTTTTCACACCTTTACATGTGCACAGGCAGGGCCCCTGAGTGCACTGATGGCCACTAAAATACATAGTTTTCCATTTTTCATTCTTGTTGGGTTGGGAGTTGGCTTGGGTGTGGCCTGAACCCATGTTCCTCCGAACCTGGAAGAAACTACCAGTGTCAGGCCAATCAGCTGCAGGCAGGGGGTGACATCACAAGCATCCACACCCCTCTGAAATGTTAGCAGGGCGAGGATGCTTGTGACATCTTTGACCTAAGATGACCACATGGCCAATGTCATTGATGTAATATGGCCATGCGGGTCTTATTTATGGACCCAACCATGTGTCCGTGGGGGGTGATGTCACAAGCATCCCCACCCCTTTGTATTCATTTAGCTGTGGGGCAAGGACACATGTGACAATTAATAATTGACCTAATATGGCTACCTGGCCAATGTCATTGCCATGTGGGCTATATTTGATAGGGCCAGTCAGCTGCTGGCGGGGGATGATGTCACAAGCATCCCCACCCCTTTGTATTCATTTAGCTGTGGGGCAAGGACACGTGACATAATTGACCTAATATGTCTACCTGGCCAATGTCATTGCCATGTGGGCTATATTAGGGCCAATCAGCTGCTGGCGGGGGGTGATGTCACAAGCACCCCCACCCCTTTGTTTACATTCAGCTGTGGGGCAAGGCCACATGTGACTTAATTGGCCTAATATGGCTACCTGGCCAATGTCATTGCCATGTGGGCTATAATATTAGGGCCGATCAGCTGCTGGCGGGGGATGATGTCACAAGCATCTCAACCCCTTCGTATTCATTCAGCTGCAGGACATAGATGCTTACAACATCATTGACCTAATATTGCCACATGGCCAATGTCATTGACCTAAAACGGCTATTTGGGCCCTAATAATATGGCTAATTGAGCCATATTATTAGGGCCAATCAGCTGCTGGCGGGGGATGATTTCACAAGCATCCCCACCCCTTTGTTTACATTCAGCTGTGGGGGGCAAGGACACATGTGACAATTAATAATTGACCTAATATGGCTACCTGGCCAATGTCATTGCCATGTGGCCTTTATTCTTAGGGCCAATCAGCTGCTGGCGTGGGTATGATGTCACAAGCATCCCCACCCCTTTGTATACATTCAGCTGTGGGGCAAGGACACATGTGACATAATTGACCTAATATGGCTACCTGGCCAATGCCATTGCCATGTGGGCTATATTATTAGGACCAATCAGCTGCTGGCGGGGGATGATGTCACAAGCATCCCCACCCCTTTGTATTCATTCAGCTGCAGGACATAGATGCTTGCAACATCATTGACCTAATATGGCCACATGGCCAATGTCATTGACCTAAAATGGCTATGTGGGCCATAATAATAGGGTCAATCAGCTGCTAGCGGGGGATGATGTCACAACTATCCCAGTCCTATTGTATACATTCAGCTGTGGGTTCGGGATGCTTGTGACATCATTGACGTAAAAGTGCCACATTGCCAATGCTGTTGAACTAATATGGCCATGTGGGTCTTACTGATAGACCCAACCAAGTGTCAGTGTGGGATGATGTCCCAAGCATCCCCACCCCTTTGTATACATCCAGCTGCAGGACATAGATGCTTAGGACATCATTGACCTAATATGGCCACATGGCCAATGTCATTGACCTAGTATGGTTATGTGGGCCTAATTAATAGGGCCAGTCAGATGCTGGTGGAGGATGATGTCATGATCATCCCCACCCCTTTTTATATATTCAGCTGCAGGGCGGGGATGCTCATGACATAATTGACTTAATATGGCCACATGGCTAATGCCATTGGACTAATATGGCCATGTGATTCTTACTGATGGAGCCAAACAAGTGCCAGTAGGGGATAATGTCACAAGAATCCCCACCCCTTTGCATACATTCAGCTACAGGACATAGATGCTTGTGACATCATTTACCTAATATGGTCACATGGCCAATGTGGGGTGGGGATGCTTGTTACATCAATAACCCAACATGACTACATGATCAATGCCATTGATCTAATATAGCCATGTGGGCCATATTATTAGGGCCAATCGGCTGTTGGCAGGGGATGAAGTCATCAGCATTTCCACTTTAATACATTCAGCTATGGGGGACATTTGTGGCATATTTTACCTAATATGGACCTCATAGCCAATGTCATTAATCAAATAGGGCCATGTGGTCCAGACAAATAAAGCCAATCAGCTGCTGGCAGAGGATTATGTCCCAGACATCTTTGTCCCTTTGTGTACATACAGATGTGGAGTGGGGTGGGGATGCTTGTGACATCAATGACCTGATATGGCCACATGGGCAATGACCTTGATCTAATATGGCATTGCGGGCCATATTTATATAGCCAATTTGGAATGAAGTCACAAGCATTTAGGCCCACCTCAATATGTCAGCAGCAGGGCCGGGATGCTAGTGACATTCTTGATCTACTATGGCCATTGATCTAATATGGCAATGTAGGCCAAAATCATAGAGCCAATCAATTGCTGGCTTGGTATGAAGTCATGAGTAACCCCGTGGCATCCTTGGCCAATAATGTAGGTGTCCCAGGACACAGAATTTATTTAGGATTCCCATCACAATAGTGACATAGGGGTACCAAGACACATCAGTGACATAGGAGTCCAAGCACACAGCAGTGATGTATGGGTCACAGGATACAGCAGTAACATAGGGCTCACAGGACACAGCAGTGATTTATGGTTTTTAGGACACAGCAGTGACATAGAGCTCACAGGACACAGCAGTCACATAGGACTCACATGACACAGCAGTGCTGTAGGGCTCACAAGACACAGTAGTGCTGTAGGGCTCACAAGACACAGCAGTGACTTGGGGGGGGGGGGGGTCACAGGACACAGCAGTGATGTAGGACTCACAGAACACAGCAGTGACGTAGGGCTCACAGGACACAGCACTGCTGTAGGGCTCACAGGACACAGCACTGCTGTAGGGGTCACAGGACACAGCAGTGACATAGAGCTCACAGGACACAGCACTGCTGTAGGGGTCACAGGACAAAGCAGTGACATAGGGCTCACAGGACACAGCAGTGACGTAGGGTCCCCAGGACACAGCAGTGACGTAGGGTTCACAGAATACAGCAGTGAGGTAGGGTTCTCAGGACACAGCAGTGCTGTAGGGTTCACAGAACACAGCAGTGACGTAGGGCTCACAGGACACAGCAGTGACGTAGGGCTCACAGGACACAGCATTGACATAGGGCTCACAGGACACAGCAGTGACGTAGGGCTCACAGGACACAGCAGTGACGTAGGGCTCACAGGACACAGCAGTGACGTAGGGCTCACAGGACAGAGCAGTGACATAGGGCTCACAGGACAGAGCAGTGACGTAGGGCTCACAGAACACAGCAGTGACGTAGGGCTCACAGGACACAGCAGTGACATAGGGCTCACAGGACACAGCAGTGACGTAGGGCTCACAGGACACAGAAGTGACGTAGGGCTCACAGGACACAGAAGTGACGTAGGGCTATCAGGAATCAGCAGTGATGCAGGCGTCACAGGACACAACAATGATGCAGGGCTCACAGGACACAGCAGTGATGCAGGGGGTCACAGGACACAGCAGTGACTTAGGGGTCACAGGACACAGCAGTGATGCAGGGGTCATGGGACACAGCAGTGATGCAGGGTTCACAGGACACAGCAGTGATGCAGGGATCATGGGACACAGCAGTGACGCAGGAGTCACAGGACACAGCAATGACGTAGGGGTCACAGGACACAGCAGTGATGCAGGGGCCACAGGACACAACAGTGACGTAGGGGTCACAGGGCACAGCAGTGACATAATGGTCACAGGACACAGCAGTGACGTAGGGCTCACAGGACACAGCAGTGACGTAATGGTTACAGGACACAGCAGTGACATAGGGCTCACAGGACACAGCAGTGATGCAGGGGTCACAGGAAACAGCAGTGAAGTAAGGGTCACAGGACACAACAGTGACTTAGGGGTCACAGGACACAGCAGTGACTTAGGGCTCACAGGACACAGCAGTGACGTAGGGCTCACAGGACACAGCAGTGACTTAGGGTTCACAGGACACAGCAGTGACTTAGGGGTCATGGGACACAGCAGCGATGCAGGGGTCACAGGACACAGCAGTGACGCAGGGGTCACAGGACACAACAGTTACGTAGGGCTCACAGGGCACAGCAGTGACGTAGGGCTCACAGGACACAGCAGTGACATAATGGTCACAGGACACAGCAGTGACGTAATGGTCACAGGACACAGCAGTGACGTAGGGCTCACAGGACACAGCAGTGACGTAGGGCTCACAGGACACAGCAGTGACGTAGGGCTCACAGGACACAGCAGTGACGTAGGGCTCACAGGACACAGCAGTGACGTAGGGCTCACAGGACACAGCAGTGACGTAGGGCTCACAGGACAGAGCAGTGACGTAGGGCTCACAGGACACAGCAGTGACGTAGGGCTCACAGGACACAGCAATGACGTAGGGCTCACAGGACACAGCAGTGACGTAGGGCTCACAGGACACAGAAGTGACGTAGGGCTATCAGGAATCAGCAGTGATGCAGGCGTCACAGGACACAACAATGATGCAGGGCTCAGAGGACACAGCAGTGATGCAGGGGGTCAAAGGACACAGCAGTGACTTAGGGGGTCACAGGACACAGCAGTGATGCAGGGGTCATGGGACACAGCAGTGATGCAGGGCTCACAGGACACAGCAGTGATGCAGGGGTCATGGGACACAGCAGTGACACAGGAGTCACAGGACACAGCAATGACGTAGGGGTCACAGGACACAGCAGTGACGCAGGGGTCACAGGACACAACAGTGATGTAGGGGTCACAGGGCACAGCAGTGACATAATGGTCACAGGACACAGCAGTGACGTAGGGCTCACAGGACACAGCAGTGACGTAATGGTTACAGGACACAGCAGTGACATAGGGCTCACAGGACACAGCAGTGATGCAGGGGTCACAGGACACAGCAGTGAAGTAAGGGTCACAGGACACAACAGTGACTTAGGGGTCAAAGGACACAGCGGTGACTTAGGGCTCACAGGACACAGCAGTGACGTAGGGCTCACAGGACACAGCAGTGATGCAGGGGTCACAGGACACAGCAGTGACTTAGGGGTCATGGGACACAGCAGCGATGAAGGGGTCACAGGACACAGCAGTGACGCAGGGGTCACAGGACACAACAGTTACGTAGGGCTCACAGGGCACAGCAGTGACGTAGGGCTCACAGGACACAGCAGTGACATAATGGTCACAGGACACAGCAGTGACATAATGGTCACAGGACACAGCAGTGACGTAATGGTCACAGGACACAGCAGTGATGTAATGGTCACAGGACACAGCAGTGACATAGGGCTCACAGGACACAGCAGTGATGCAGGGGTCACAGGACACAGCAGTGAAGTAAGGGTCACAGGACACAACAGTGACTTAGGGGTCACAGGACACAGCAGTGACGTAGGGCTCACAGGACACAGCAGTGACATAGGGCTCACAGGACACAGCAGTGACGTAGGGTTCACAGGACGCAGCACTGACGTAGGGCTCACAGGACACAGCACTGACGTAGGGCTCACAGGACACAGCAGTGACGTAATGGTTACAGGACACAGCAGTGACATAGGGCTCACAGGACACAGCAGTGATGCAGGGGTCACAGGAAACAGCAGTGAAGTAAGGGTCACAGGACACAACAGTGACTTAGGGGTCACAGGACACAGCAGTGACTTAGGGCTCACAGGACACAGCAGTGACGTAGGGCTCACAGGACACAGCAGTGACTTAGGGTTCACAGGACACAGCAGTGACTTAGGGGTCATGGGACACAGCAGCGATGCAGGGGTCACAGGACACAGCAGTGACGCAGGGGTCACAGGACACAACAGTTACGTAGGGCTCACAGGGCACAGCAGTGACGTAGGGCTCACAGGACACAGCAGTGACATAATGGTCACAGGACACAGCAGTGACGTAATGGTCACAGGACACAGCAGTGACGTAGGGCTCACAGGACACAGCAGTGACGTAGGGCTCACAGGACACAGCAGTGACGTAGGGCTCACAGGACACAGCAGTGACGTAGGGCTCACAGGACACAGCAGTGACGTAGGGCTCACAGGACAAAGCAGTGACGTAGGGCTCACAGGACACAGCAGTGACGTAGGGCTCACAGGACACAGCAGTGACGTAGGGCTCACAGGACACAGCAATGACGTAGGGCTCACAGGACACAGCAGTGACGTAGGGCTCACAGGAATCAGCAGTGATGCAGGCGTCACAGGACACAACAATGATGCAGGGCTCAGAGGACACAGCAGTGATGCAGGGGGTCAAAGGACACAGCAGTGACTTAGGGGTCACAGGACACAGCAGTGATGCAGGGGTCATGGGACACAGCAGTGATGCAGGGCTCACAGGACACAGCAGTGATGCAGGGGTCATGGGACACAGCAGTGACGCAGGAGTCACAGGACACAGCAATGACGTAGGGGTCACAGGACACAGCAGTGACGCAGGGGTCACAGGACACAACAGTGATGTAGGGGTCACAGGGCACAGCAGTGACATAATGGTCACAGGACACAGCAGTGACGTAGGGCTCACAGGACACAGCAGTGACGTAATGGTTACAGGACACAGCAGTGACATAGGGCTCACAGGACACAGCAGTGATGCAGGGGTCACAGGACACAGCAGTGAAGTAAGGGTCACAGGACACAACAGTGACTTAGGGGTCAAAGGACACAGCGGTGACTTAGGGCTCACAGGACACAGCAGTGACGTAGGGCTCACAGGACACAGCAGTGATGCAGGGGTCACAGGACACAGCAGTGACTTAGGGGTCATGGGACACAGCAGCGATGAAGGGGTCACAGGACACAGCAGTGACGCAGGGGTCACAGGACACAACAGTTACGTAGGGCTCACAGGGCACAGCAGTGACGTAGGGCTCACAGGACACAGCAGTGACATAATGGTCACAGGACACAGCAGTGACGTAATGGTCACAGGACACAGCAGTGACATAATGGTCACAGGACACAGCAGTGACGTAATGGTCACAGGACACAGCAGTGACGTAATGGTCACAGGACACAGCAGTGATGTAATGGTCACAGGACACAGCAGTGACATAGGGCTCACAGGACACAGCAGTGATGCAGGGGTCACAGGACACAGCAGTGAAGTAAGGGTCACAGGACACAACAGTGACTTAGGGGTCACAGGACACAGCAGTGACGTAGGGCTCACAGGACACAGCAGTGACATAGGGCTCACAGGACACAGCAGTGACGTAGGGTTCACAGGACGCAGCACTGACGTAGGGCTCACAGGACACAGCACTGACGTAGGGCTCACAGGACACAGCACTGACGTAGGGCTCACAGGATACAGCACTGACGTAGGGCTCACAGGACACAGCAGTGACGTAATGGTCACAGGACACAGCAGTGACGTAATGGTCACAGGACACAACAGTGACATAGGGCTCACAGGACACAGCAGTGATGCAGGGGTCACAGGACACAGCAGTGAAGTAAGTGTCACAGGACACAACAGTGACTTAGGGGTCACAGGACACAGCAGTGACGTAGGGGTCACAGGACACAGCAGTGACGTAGGGGTCACAGGACACAGCAGTGACGTAGGGCTCACAGGACACAGCAGTGACGTAGGGCTCACAGGACACAGCACTGACGTAGGGCTCACAGGACACAGCAGTGACGTAGGGCTCACAGGACACAGCAGTGACGTAATGGTCACAGGACACAGCAGTGATGTAATGGTCACAGGACACAGCAGTGACGTAATGGTCACAGGACACAACAGTGACATAGGGCTCACAGGACACAGCAGTGATGCAGGGGTCACAGGACACAGCAGTGAAGTAAGGGTCACAGGACACAACAATGACTTAGGGGTCACAGGACACAGCAGTGACATAGGGTTTACAGGACACAGCAGTGATGCAGGGGTCACAGGACACAGCAGTGACGTAGGGGGTCACAGGACACAGCAGTGACGTAGGGGTCACAGGACACAGCAGTGACGTAGGGCTCACAGGACACAGCAGTGATGCAGGGGTCACAGGACACAGCAGTGACGTGGGGGTCACAGGACACAGCAGTGACGTAGGGCTCACAGGACACAGCAGTGACGTAGGGCTCACAAGACACAGCAGTGAATTAGGGGTCAAAGGAGTCACTTTATGCCCACAGTATATATTATTTAAAATTAAAACTTAGAATTATAGATCTAATGCCCATAGCAATGCGATTCCTTGAAGAAGCTGAATGACCAAACTTCTGGGTTGGCCACTGGAGGAAACGGATGCACTTTTGTCCCAATTTTCTTAGTCAAGTTTTCAGAACCCAAAGCTCCGTTCTCCGTAGCTCATGGTAAAGAGTATATCATCTCCTGTAAGGCACAACAATTAGAAGGGAGCACAATGGGTAATAAATACAATTCAAAAAGTTCTGCCGTACAATAACATATTTCGCCAGGTGGGAATAGTAAACATTTAAGAATATATTAAATCTCTATATCATTCATGTATGGATCCTACAACTACTCTCCAGTCATTCTCATGTTTATCAAGAGTATCATCACCAGTCTCCAAATAGGAGGAATATTTTATGGGAATGACATCACTGCTCTCCAGATATAAGCCGTACGTTACAGGGGTGACATCATCAGAAGGTATGAGCGAACTGGGTAAAGTTCATTTAGCAGGAAGTACACAAACCTCAAACACAGCGCCAAATTCCATTGAAGTTTATAGGAATCGTGTACCAATGCAAAAAAATGTTTTTAAAAATACCTTTCAGCAAGGAAAGGGTCTGTTACTGCAGCCTAAAGGGTCACCCGCTGACAGCTGAAAGTAAAAAAAATAATAATTGTCAGTAATTAAAAAATCGGGTCTGGTATGGATTTGTAGGGGACCTCACACCATTTTGTTTTTACATTTTGGTGTGGAGGTTCCCCTCAAAATCCATACTAGACCTGAAGAAATCGGGGGGGACCCCACGCCGTTTTTTTTCTTATTTTTTATTGCCTGCATTCTTTTTTACTTTCAGCTGTCAGCTTATGACTCATTGGTAGTCAAGGATGCGGCGGCTGCCTGCTTCATAACGACCATGACATTTACTGATTGTTAAGGGCAATGGTGGCCACCCATTCCTTAACCACTTAAGCCCCGGAAGATTTTACCCCCTTCCTGACCAGACCCCTTTTTTTCAGCTTGGCACTTCGTGACTTTAACTGACAATTGTGCGGTCATGCAATGTGGTACCCAAACAAAATTTATGTCCTTTTTTTCCCACAAACAGAGCTTTCTTTTGGTGGTATTTTATCACCTCTGCGCTTTTTATTTTTTGCGATATTAATAAAAAAAGAGCGAAAAGTTTGCAAAAAAATGACATTTTCAACTTTGTCTTTTAAAAAATATCCAATATATTCAATTTATGTCATTTTTTTGGCCAAAATATATTTAGCTATATGTCTTTGACAAAAAAAAAATTCAATGAGCATATTTTTATTGGTTTGCGCAAAAGTTATAGCGTCTACAAACATTGAATATTTCATTTTTTTGTCACAGGTGTTTGAAAAATGACTAAAACATTTTTTTTTTTTTTACACAAAGTGGTCATTGAAATGATATATTGCTCACACATGCCATGGGTATATGTGTAATTACACCCCAAAATATATTCTGCTGCTTCTCCTGAGTACAGGGATACCACATATGTGAGACTTTTTTGGAGCCTAGCTGTGTACGGGACCCCGAAAGCCAATCTCCACCATCAGAATTTCAAAGGGCGTACATTTTTCATTGCATTTTTTCACTACCTCTAACGGTTTAGGAGGCCCTGAAATGTGAAGATACCACAAAACCCCCCCAAATGACCCAATTTTGGAAAGTAGACACCCCAAGCTGTTTGCTGAGAGGCATGGGGAGTCCATGGAATATTTTATATTTTGCCACAAGTTTTGGGAAAATTACAATTTTTTTTTTTTTTTACACAACGTTGTCACTAAAAGATAAATTTCTCACACATGACATGGGTATATGTGGAATGGCACCCCAAAATACATTCTGCCACCTCTCCTGAGTATGGGGATGCCCCATGTGTGAGACTTTTTGGGAGCCTAGCTGTGTACAGGACCTCGAAAACCAATCAACACTCTCAGGTATTCTAATGGCGTAAATTGTGCATGTCACCTCTGCACTACCTATCACAGTTTCGGAGGCCCTAAAATTCCAAGATAGCACAAAACCCCCCTAAATGACCCCATTTAGGAAAGTAGACACCCCAAACTATTTGCTGAGAGGCATGGTGAGTCCATGGAATATTTTATATTTTGCCACAAGTTCCGGGAAATATATATATATATATATATATATATATATATATATATATATATATTTTTTTTTTACACAAAGTTGTCAGTAAATGATGTATTGCTCACACATGCCATGGGTATATGTGAAATGACACCCCAAAATACATTCTGCTGCTTCTCCTGAGTACAGGGATACCCCATGTGTGAGACTTTTTTGCAGTCTAGCCGAGTACAGGACCCCGAAAACCAACCCCCACTTTCAGGCTTTCCAAGGGCGTAAATTGTTGATTTCACTCCTGACTACCTATCACAGTTTCGGAGGCCATGAAATGCCAAGACAGCACAACCCCCCCCCCCCCAATGACCCCTTTTTGGAAAGTAGACACCCTAAGCTATTTGCAGAGAGGCATTGTTGAGTGTTTTGCAGCTCTCACTTTTTGTCACAAAGTTTTGGAAATTGAAAAAAGAGGAAAAAAAATGCATTGTCCTGTTTTTTCTTCATTTTCCCAAAAAAACGAGAGCTGCAAAATACTCACCATGCTTCTCAGCAAATAGATTGGAGTGTCTAATTTGCAAAATGGGGTCATTTGGGGGGGTTTTGTGCCATCTTGGCTTTTTATGGACTTCAAAAGTGTGATAGGTAGTAAGGAGTGAGATCAACAATTTACGCCCTTGAAAGCCAGAAGGTGCGGATTGGTTTGGCTAGACTGCCAAAAAGTCTCACACATGGGGTATCCCTGTACTCAGAAGAAGCAGCAGAATGTATTTTGGGGTGTCATTTCACATATACACATGGCATGTGTGAGCATGATATCATTTACTGACAACTTTGTGTAAAAAAAAAAAATTTCCCGAAACTTGTGGCAAAATATAAACTATTCCATGGACTCACCATGCTTCTCAGCCAATAGCTTGGAGTGCCTACTTTGCAAAATGGGTTCATTTGGGGGGGTTTTGTGCTATCTTGAAATTTCAGGGCCTCTGAAACTGTGACGGGTAGTCAGGGGTAAAATCAGCAATTTACGCCATTAGAAAACCTGAAGATGTGGATTGGATTTCGGGGTCGCGTACACAGCTAGGCTGCCAAAAAGTCTCACACATGTGGTATCCCTGTACTCAGGAGAAGCAGCAGAATGTATTATATCATTTAGTGACAACTTTCTGTAAAAAAACAACAACAAAAAAAAGAAATAATAATTTTCCCGACACTTGTGGCAAAATATAAAATATTCCATGGACTCACCATGCCTCTCAGCAAATAGCTTTGGGTGTCTACTTTTCAAAAAGGGGTCATTTGGGGGGTGTTTGAACTGTCCCGGCTCAATCTTATCCACACATCACCCACTCTTCTAACCACTTGAAAACCAAGCCTTATCTGTAAATTTTTGTTTACATGAAAAAATATTTTTTTTTTACTAGAAAATTACTTTGAACCCCTAAACATTATATATTTCTTTAAAGCAGAGGCCCTATAGAATAAAATAGTGGATGTTGCAAATTTTTTTTGTCACACGGTATTTGCGCACAGATTTTCCAAACGCAATTTCTGCGAAAGAAACAGAGACAGAGCTGCTATCCTCCTGCTCAGCGGGGGAAAATGGAGTCCGCCTGACGGACTCCCTGTGTGAAAGGGGCCTTAGTGGTGGCAGCACTATTGTTGCTAAATGATAGAACTCCGGTTGGTTAGTGTTTGTAAACAAACCAAGCCAGAGGTTCTGGGTGATGTCTTTGACCAAATATGGTTAGGGCCACATTTTCTTGGGGATGTGGGGATGAGGACCCTGTTCCCTCAACATGGGGTACCCTCTCAATGTTGAAGGCATGTTGCATGGTATGATCCTGGAGCTAGGGGGTGTGTTAGGGGGGGTTGGGCATGCTTGCTGCCGTCCCATTCCTGGTCACCAAGGTTGTGTGACCGGATAAGTGTCCGATTACACTTAATGGGTAAACCCCACACCTTTTTATCCACATTTATTTTTTCTTGTTAAATATCTATATTGCGTTTCAATTAAAATACAAAAGTGAAAGTTAAACACAACTACCAAGGGTACGTGTAACAAACCAAAGTACGTATAATGTATCGAGATAAGAAAAAATAACCTGAAACCATACTGTAGGATAGGCGGTTATTGGTTATTTGTAGAGTTATCAAGACCAAACATTAGCAAAGTAACATCTACGACCATCATAAGGAAAAAAAAAACTGCATAATCAGTGGTAGGAACATGTTAAATAGATCAAGTACCAACGTGAGTCTTATATAAGCATCTGGAGGACCCAGGATGCCGAGAGCGTGGCAAAGGATCCACATTTATTTAAATTACAAAAAAAAAAAAAACAGCCCTCAAAGTAAATCCAACGTTAAACACGTCAATGTAGAACCTCGTCAATCGTTACGACTGTACTCCAGATCTGCTTCGAACTTTATCAATAATTCATCCATGGCTTCCTGTGGGGAACCCCTCTTACCTTCTCATTTATTCACATTCCAGTCTTTGAGGCTCTAACCCTTCCTATATTATCTAAAACAGCCTTTTTCAACCACATCCTGGGGTGCTTTGAGGTTTCTTTAGGGGTGTCTTGACAAAATGCCTAAAAATTGCCCAAGAATTGTGGGCAAGCCGACGTGTGGATGAAGCCTGCCTTTAAGGTACACAAAGCCACAGGTTATCCTTGTGCACCATAACAACCTTCTAGCTCAGGGAAATGCAACCTGTGGCCCTCCCGCTGTTGCAAAACTACAAGTCCCATCATGCCTTTGCCTCTGGGTGTCATGCTTGTGGCTGTCAGAGTTTTGCTATGCATCATGGGACTTGTAGTTCTGCAACATCTGGAGGGCCAGGGTTTGCATATCCCTGTTTCTAGCTGTTGGCATCCTAACAACCAATGGCATCATTACTTGATAAGGAGGATGCCAGTCGCCTGCATAGCATCCTTGTTTGACCCTCTCCATCAGCATTGGGGTCACATAAGCTGAGTGATGGAGAAAAACTGAGGGAGAAGAGAAACATTAGAAAACTGGTCAATACCAGTTTGCAAAAGTGTCTTTGCTTTGGAAGAATAAATCACCTCTAATGTTGGGTGTCCTCCATGTGTGGATGTTGCTGCCTTATGTAAAACTATTCGAATCGTTTTTCGTTTTAGAATGGGGTGCCTCGAGACTGTCCAACTTTTTAACCACTTTAAGACCGGAAGGATTTGCCCCCTTCCTGACCAGGCCATGTTTTGTGATTCGGCACTGCGTTATTTTAACGGACAATTGCGCGGTTGTGCGACGCTGTACCTAAAAAAAAAAAATTGATGTCCATTTTTTCTCACAAACAGAGCTTTTAATGATGGTATTGGATCATCTGTGTGATTTTTATTTTTTTGCGCTATAAACAAGAAAAGAGCGACAATTTTGAAAAAAAAAAAAAAAAAGAAACAACATTTTTCACATTCTGCTATATAACATTCCCAAGAAAAAAAAAATTAAAAATCTGAATTTTTTTACATTTTAGGCCAATTTTGTTTTTTGCTGCATATTTTTGGTAAAAGAAAATAGCAATAAGCGTATTTTTATTGCGTCTACTAACTACGGGAAAGATTTATATCATTTTATACATTTTTTTTTTTACACTAGTAATGGCGGCGATCTGCGATTTTTAGCGGGACTGCAACATTGCGGCGGACAGATCGGACCCCTAACTGACATTTTTGACACTTCTGGGGGGACCAGTGACATTACTACAGTAATCAGTGCTAAAAATATGCGCTGTTACTGTAAAAATGCCATTGGCAGGGAAGGGGTTTACCCTGTGGGTGATCAAGGGGTTAAATGTGAGACTACGGGAGTGATTCTAACTGTGGGGGGGGGGGGGGGCGTGGCTTCCGATGAAATGACCATAGAGACCTGTGTTCCTATATAGAAGGATCATATGGGCTCTATGATCATTTCAAGGAGAACGGTCAGCTGTGTTTACAACAGCTGACCGTTCTTCTCTCTCAGCGGGGATCAATCGCGGGTGTCAGGCGGCAATCGGAGCCCGCTGCATTGGCTTCCCCGCTGATGAGCGGCGCTCTCCCACCCCCTGGCCTCCTGCTTGTGACCGACGTTGGTTTGCCCAGGAGCGGCTGCCTGCCGCAGTATAACTGCGGTGGGCGGTCGTAAAGTGGTTAAAGGGTGCCTTGACTGAAGAAGGTTGAGAAACACTGATCTAAAACGTAAATAATTAGGCTGGAAATGGACTTTAAAGGCCCATCCACACCTGCGGCACACTAAAAATGTCCATTTATGTGTGTGGGCTGGTCGCCTTTGTGTGCCGGCGGTGGGGCTGGTGCCTTGCATTACTGAAATGCCAAAGTGGCATTGCATTCATTACTGTGCCCTGAGATGGAGCCGTTGTGAGGAAACGGGTGGCCAAGCTCCGGCATTTGAATTTTTACGCAACGCACTTCAAGGCAACACTGTAGTGTGAACAACATGTGCACATAGTGGTGAATAGCGTGGATTAAAAAAGCACTTTGCATCGTAAACAACTGTGAGTTTTGCAAAAAATAAAAGATTCGTTTTTACTATTTTTTATTTGTTGCATCTCTGTGTAGCCATTTCCTGTGTATGTGTACTCCAGCGATGGCTGCATGGCATCTCTCAGTCTGGGTTTCTTGGCGGTCACAACAGTGGACCATGCCTGTGTGATGTGTGTAAACCACTTACCGACCACCAGCCGCAGATATACTGTGGCAGGCTGGCTCAGCTGCACTAATCGCCATACCCATATGTCGCTCCTAGGGAGTGAGCATGCGGGGCACGCACGGCGATTCACAAGAGGGGAAGCTGATCTGCAGGGCTGGTGGCTGCAATTGCCGCCGGCCACCCGCGATCACTCCACGGAATACAGAACAGCGGTCTGCCGTTGTAAACACAGCAGACCGTTGTTCTTTCAGTTATCATCACAGGGCTACTGTGATCCTCCTATTAAGGAACATAGGTCCCTGTGTTCATCCAATAAGCCCAGCCCCCTCACAGTTAGAAAACACCCCCTAGGGTCACTTTTAAACCTTTGCTCGTCCCCTGGATTAACCCCTTCCCTGCCAGTGTCATTATTACAGTAACAGTGCATATTTTTAGCACTGATTACTGTAGTAATGTCTCTGGTCCCCCCCAAAAGTGTCAAAAATGTCAGTTAGGGGGTACCGATCTGTCCGCATCTGTCGCAGTCCAGCTAAAAATCGCTGATCCTCGCCATTACTAGTAAAAAAATAAATAAATAAATAAAAATGACATAAATCTTTCCCCTAGTTTGTAGACGCGATAACTTTTGCACAAACCAATCAAAATACGCTTATTGGGATTTTTTTTTACCAAAAATTTGTAGCAGAATACAAATTGACCTAAAATTATGAAAAAAAAAATTAGAATTTCATTTTTTTGGGGGGGGGGGGGTGTTATATAGCAGAAAGTGAAAGTTTTTGTTTTTTTTTTTTTTTGTTTTTTTCAGAATTGTCTCACTTTTTTGTTTATAGCGCAAAAAATAAAAATCACACAGGTGATCAAATACCACCAAAAGAAAGCTCTATTTGTGGGGAAAAAAGGACATCAATTGTTTTTGGGTACAGCATTGCACGACCGCGCAATTGTCAATTAAATATAACGCAGTGCCAAATTGCAAAAAATGGCCTGGTCATTAAGGGGGTAAAACCTTCCGGTTCTTAAGTGGTTAAAGTGGAATTGCCATTGGAAGCCTGTGTAGCAGGGTGACAACACTGGCACACAACAGAGAGACAGAGCGAAGATCCTCCATAACATTGAGGGGGTCTGTTTATTTAGAAAAATGCTATGCAAATGTCTCACCTGTCTCAAATATCCCCTTTAATACATTTATTATGTGCATTTCTTGTAATTATCAGCTCCATCTAGTGGCCATGATGTGGTATTTCCCTGAAATACTTCAGTTAGGAAAATACTGCATTATGGCCATTAGTTGGAGCTGTGACGATCACAGGAATTTCACATAATAAACACGTTACAGGTATTTTTATAAATAGACTGCTAAGTATCTGAAGGATTGTCACAGGAGGGTTAATAGGTGTTATTTTAATAAAAGCTACAGGTTTTCAAATCTTAAAAATTACTTTTGAAATTACATTAACATATTAAAGCTTATATGTTTTTCAGTCAATGGGTTTGCATCTGCTTACATTTTTTTCTACCCCTCACTCCAGCTTTGTTGCAAAACCACTTGTTGTCCCGGTCCAGGGTCACGCTCAGAGCCCAGTAGTTATAGCAGTAGAAAGACTTCCACCAACCAGCAGGATAGGTATACAAGCAGGTCACCCTGGCAGATGACGTGGGCTCACCTGAGGTGTGGGGTCTAAGCACTAACCCTTATTCACCTGAGCTCCTGTGGGTGGAGATGGGTTTTGCTCTACGTTAGTACTAGGTTGTAATCCTTAGGCTAGGCCCACCAGGAGGTGAGAAAGCCAGGGTCCAGTAGCAAATATAACAGGTAGGGATCAAGCAGAAGTGAAGTCAGTAAACAAGCCAAAGGTCGGTAACAAGTGGTTGCAGGTTGGGATCAAGCAGAAGTGTAGTCAAGGAAGAAGCCAAAGGTCGGTAATGAGTGGTAGCGTACGGACGGCAGCAGGAGTGACAAGAGCGAGATATTGGCTGGAGACAGCACAATAATCTGGCAAACAGGAAGTGCAAATGCATGACTTAAATAGGAAGTTCATGGGAGGAGCAAAGAGTTCAAGGTTTAAGAGAAAAGACACAAGGCTTCTCAGGTGGCTCAGCAAGAAGACACAACAGAAGTTACAGGTTCAGATTCGGGTCCTGACACTTGTTGCCACGATCAAGGGTCAGGCTCAGGGGCCAGTAGCTATAGCTGTAGCAAGGCTCCCAATGACCAGTTGGATAAGTGAACAAGCAGATCACCTTGGTGTGTGACGCATGCTCACCCGAAGTGAGGGGTCACCCGAAGTGTGGGGTCTTAGCATTAACTGGTGTTCATCGGAGCTCCTGATGGTGGAGATGGGTTTAGCTGGGTGTTAGTACCAGTTCACAGTCCTCAGGAGCACCTCTACAGGAGGTGAGCAAGCTGGGATCTAGTAACAGATATAGCAGCTATTGATCAAGCAGAAGCATAGTCAGCAAACAAGCCAAAGGTCAGTAGCAAGTGGTTGCAGTTTCGGATCAAGCGGAAGCATAGTTGAGGAACAAGCCAAAGGCCCACATTCTCCACCTTCATACTCTTATAATCCTTCTTATCTAAAAAGGTATAACTTATTATCTTGTGTGCTGATCAACTCAAAAGGGGACACCTTGGCAGATACACAACTTCTTTCATGGACTCAAAACTCCACTTCCAACAGCCTTCCATGTAGAAGCTAAAGAGATCTCAGCTGTGTAGATCTAGTGATCTCTTAGAGACCGGACTAAATGGGGGATCCCTAGCAAGCTGAAGAACTCCAGCCCTAGGAGGGTCTGGTTGGAAAACCTTGCAGTTTACAAAAGAATGTTTCTCCTGGAATTGGGTTAGATATCCCACAGAAAAGGGAGCAAGCATCAAAGCAAGCAATGTGTCACGGTCAGGGGGTCAGGCTCAGAGACCAGTAGTTATAGCAGTAGAGAAGACCCCACCATCCAGCAGGGCAGGTGTACAAGCAGATCACCCTGAGGGGCATGGTCTCAGCACTAACTGGTATTCACTAGAGTATTCACCAGAGCTTCTGATAGTGGAGATAGGTTTTCTGCGTGTTAGTACTAGGTGGTCCTCAGGATTGCCCCACCAGGAGGTGAGAAATCCGGGGTCCAGTAACAGATATAGCGGGTAGGGATCAAGGAGAAACATGTCAGTAAACAAGCCAACCATCGGTAACAAGTGGTTTCAAGTTGGGATCAAGCAAAAGCGTAGTCGAGGAACAAGCCAAGGTTCAGTAACGAGCGGTAGCGAAGATACCAACGGTAGCAATGCACACTAGCACATTATGGGAGACTTACCTCAAAGTGAAGCCCTCAAGCGCTGTATTGTCACTACTGAGAGGGCTTCTCTCTTCCCTTAGTCTTTCTTCTGGGTTCGCATCCTCCAGGTACACGAGAAGTCGGGGGCGCTATAACGCCACTGTATGGTCGACCTTCAGAGCGCATTCACCGGTGCATGCGCTCTGAATATCTCCTAAATAGTTTAGGAGATATTTACAGCACCTACAGGTAAGCCTTATAATAGGCTTACCTGTAGGTTCAAGTGGCAGAACAGAGTTTACTACCACTTTAAAAGGAAGATCATGGGAGGGGCAAAGGGTTTAAAGTTCAAGAGAAACAAGACACAAAGCATGGTTGTCTAAGGAATCAAGGGTGGCCCTGACCAGTATCTCAGGTGTCATGTACCTGGTCGGAAGCCAAAGTGCTGGGGGCGGGCTTGCCTTGCGGCTGAGCGCAGGACAACCCTGAAGGTGGTGACAGGGAGTGCTATGACCAAAGAAGCAGGGGTTTCCAGCTGCGATAGGCTGAGTGATGAGATGTCTGCTGGATGGCGGCTGGGCAAACAGGACACACTGCTAGGCAGGGGTCTCTCAGATGTACCAGATGAGACTTGACCAAAGGGAGGAGCAAGGTCAGGAGCCAGGCCAGTAGTTATACATGGAATGTCAGCCAAGGGTAAGGCAGCAAGCAAGGTCAGGAGTAATCTGGGGTCATACACTGGTAGCAGAGGAGTCGAGAAGAGCAAGCCAAAAGTCATACAGGGGTACAGCAGACATGAGCAGGGTCAATGGAACAAGTCGAGGGTCAGAGCCAGGAATGTAGACAAGACAGGTCAAAGGCAAGCAGGGTCAGCAACAGGAAATAGTATCAAGAACAGGAACACTTGGCACACATACATGAGCCCTGGCACATGAATCTTTGCGGCAGTTCGTGTCCGTGTGCACATGCGTATTAGCATTGACAAATTTTTATGTGCCAATCTGTGATTCTGCTGAGCATTAGCAGATGTGCCAGTTCTTCTGCAGACTACTGTTCTCTGACATCAGATGGACACCGCCAGACGCAGCAGAGGTTGTAGGTTTAGATCCGGGCTCTGACACTTGTCCTGGAAACATATAGAGAGAGAGCTTCTCAAAAACACTGTTCCTGATTGTATTCAGACCTGTTGAAGTACTATTACTATAGGATTCCGTTTCTACATGTATCCGTCCCATTGTAGACTTATATTTAGAATATTCCTGAGCTTTCTTAAAGGTCTAACGAGGACACTTAAGAGAAATATGTTATTGGATTTACGGCTCAATTTCTTGGACTGATTGGTGAACGGGGGATGGTGAAGAAGGCTTTCTGAATTATGTCTCCATATTATTGCGAATCGTAAAAATGAAATCCCTTTTCAGAACTTTGCGTTCTGAGAGCTTGTAACGTGAAGGAAAATGATCGAGTTGATACATCTTTGAGTGCAGAAAACCTGGGATTTCCTTTATATCAACTCTGTTAGTCCTACTTTTTTTTCTGTGGATGAGGATTTTTTTTTTTTCTAATAGCTACCCGAGGGAACGCAGTGGGAATATTTTATTGGTTTTTATTGAAGAGAGTCACAAAAGGAGCACGCGCTCAGCTGTGGGTGTGATAAAAGATTCATATGAGAACAAATAAATGAAGCATTCCTCAGAAAAATGGTTGCGTGTTGGTATTTCAGGCTTTTTTTTTTCCTTTCTTTTTTTTTTTTTTAAAGAACTCATAGGGTTGGCGGACGGGCAGGCCGAATGCGCATATGCATGGCAAAATGTTCTTACAAGGCATTATGCTGTTTACTTTTTAAAAAAAAAAAACACTTCAATTAATCCTTTGCTCAACATGGCGTTGAAATGCGCTGACTTGAGGTTGTAACATGTTTTTGGGCATCGTGTTGCATAAAAAGGCAGATAGACTGCAATTTAATGCAATGCTCACCGAAGCATTTGTATCATGTGAATAAGGAACATAAAAGACAACTGTTACAGATCAATACAACTCAACACTAAGTATAGGCTTGGGCATTTTTGTGGGGTTTTTGTATTTGTCTTGTAGCCCTGATGAGGAGGCAGACACATTTTTGCCAAAATGCGTTGGACATTTTGTGAGTCATCAAGGGTTCATTGACACCTGCCTTTGTCATTCCCTGTTTAAAGTTATCATTTTCAGAAGCTATCCTAATCTGTATACCCATGTGAAGGACAGCCTTCACCCACAAGGGATTCACAGGTGTTACGCCCAGCGCCAGGTAAAATAAAGAACACCTGCATTGACCTGCATGGATCACCAAACATATTCTGGAGTTATCATGAAGTTAATTGTATCCTGACAAATGTGAGTAACGCGTGTTTCTGCACATTTTTTTTCATGTGCTTTCCTTGAAGTCAATGGGAAAAAAACACGCCTGATTCTGCTTCAAACGTAGCGCATGTACCTTTACGAGCTTTGGGCATTGAGCTACAGGCAAATGCTAAAATATGAACTGGGACATTTGAAAAGCCTGGGATTTTGGTTATAGAGCATTTTTGAGCTTTTGAATATAGAGCATTTTTGAGCTTTGAACTACAAAACTCTCAGATGTGAATGGTGACTAAGTCATAGATTGTCAACCTTTTTGAAACCAGGGCCCGGTAAATTCTTCCAAGAACCTTCAATGCCCCAACAGTAAAGAATAAAGTTCATACTCACACAAGAATAGTATGGGAATGCAAAACATGTAAGATATTTTGGAAGGCTCTGGATGGGGCTGGGTGTCTCTGTAGGAGGGATGGGGGAGGGGAGTTAGGAGATTCTGCAGTTAACTTGGCGGCCCTGTAGGTGATGAGGCTTCTTGATGGGCTGGGGAGTACTGTGGTGAAATGGGAGTTGTGGGGTGAGTTAGAAGGCTCTGCGGCTGACTTGGTGGCCCTGTAGGGGATGAGGTTTCTGGAGGGGCTGGGTACCACTGTGGGGGCATGGGGGTTGTAGAGTGGGTTAGAAGACTCTGCAGCTGACTTGGTGGCCCAGGAAGGGGATGAGGCTTCTGAAGAAGCTGGGGGGCACTGAGCGAAGACGGGAGCTGTGGAGTGGGTTAGGAGACTCTGCAGCTGACTTGGTTTCCCTGCAGAGGATGAGGTTTCTGGAGGGTCTGGGGGAAACACATGGGGGCATGGGAGTTGTAGAGTGGGCTAGGAGAATCTGCAGGTGACTTAGTGTCCCTGCAGGGGACGAGCTGGCATTGAGCAAAGATGGGAGTTGTGGAGTGGGTTAGGAGACTCTGCAGCTGACTTGGTTTCCCTGCAGGGGATAAGGTTTCTAGAAGGGCTGGGGGGGCACTCTGGGGGCATGGGAGTTGTAGAGTGGGTACGGAGAATCTACAGCTGACGTAGTGTCCCTGCAGGGGATGGGGTTTCTGGAGGGGCTGGGGGACACTGTGCTGAGATTTGAGCCTTGGAGTGGGTCAGGAAACTCTGTGGCTGCCTTGGGTTCCCTACAGGTGATGAGGTTTCTGGAGGGGCTGGGGAGCACTGTAGGGGAGTGGAGGTTCTGGAGGGGGTTTGGAGACTTTGCAGCTGACTTGTAGGGGATGAGGTTTTTGGAGGGCACTGTAAGACGCTGTTGAAGGCTGGGGTCACTATGGAGGGCTAAAAGATATACAGGCTGGGGAGTACTGTGGGCAGTTGAGGGGGCACTGTGGAGGCTGATGGCTCTCAGGAGACCTGTGGGTACTGTGGGCCACTATGGGAGGATGGGGGCTCACTCCAGTAGGTTAAGGAATCTGCAGCTGGCTGGAGGTGGGAGAGGGGGCCATGACATGGCAGTGGGCCACAGCCCAATGGTTGAGAACAACTGGTAAGTGACATGGGGCATCATTCCTGGAAGTCGGAAGACGTGAGCATTGTAGCCTGCACTGAGTGGCAGATGATACTACCACATGTATGCTGCTAAAGATTGGCGCCAGGAAAGGAAAATTAAGGTAAGTATTTGATACAATTTTCCACTTGTAAAAAATTGGCCTAGAGTTGGTCTTTAAAGAAAACCTACAATGAGAAGCTGTGTGGCTCTCATACTGATCTAGTGGCTTCCTTGCTTTTAGATTAACGGATCTGGAAACATGCAGATCAGGACTTTCAACCTCAATCTGATTGTCTATTCTGCATTCTTGTTCTGGGGCGGTGACCCAAAAATGATTGCAGCCAGAGACACTCAGGCAGCTAGCAGCATTTTTAGAAGGGGGGGGCAGAAATTCAGCCTACATATTTCTCCCAGTGCTGGCATCCTAAAAAAAAAAATAAAGCTGGAGTCTAGTTGATATGGTCATTGGTCAACATGTTAACATGCTACTTTCTACCAGTTTCATAAATCTGTCCTACTAGGCCTTATCTAAAAAAGCCTCAGCAGGGAAGATCCTTGTTACAAAAGCAACCAGCAATTGCATTTTACTGGTGAACTTTTGAAAATGAAAGGAAGAATGTAAATGGTGGCTATGGGCAAAACAATCCCTTTTTTTTTTAGCATTGTTCATTCACGAGGCCCAGTGGGGCTAATTAACGAAAATTAGAGCAAAGAAAACTGAGCTAATGTAGAGCCGCTATGCACGTCAACCAGAGCTCTCATTTATTTTATGTAGAAAATAAAAAATGACACGTGTTTGGTTGCTAACGGCAACATCTCCACTTCTTCTCTACCGTAGTTGACCCTCTTTTCGCCAGTCGGTTCCTAAACTTCGCAGTCTCATCCCCCCCCCCCCCCACACGTCCCCCCAGGCACACAAGTGCCATGGGATACCTGCCCCAATTTTTTTCCTCTTGCAGAAAGGTGTCCCGTCAGATTTCTCAGAGATTTTGGCTGCTATGCTCCAGCTTCCAATAACAGCCCTATGGCACCCAGGTTTTAAATTTTATTTTGTAACCAGTGGCAGAAAAATTATTGCACAGATCCGATGCTACAGATCCTGCCGAATCGCGGTAACATCACACAAACAGAATCGCGGGACGCATGACGCACAAAAGAAGCTCTTGTATCTTTTTTGGGCGTCATGCGTCCCGCGATTCTGTTTTCGCGATGTTACCGCAATTCGGCAGGCGGAAATCGCGGCAACATCGCACAGCGTTTGGGGTGCCATTGCAAATCACGGGCATCGCACAGGCGTCCCGCGATTTGCAATGATTTCCGGATCGCGGGCAGAATCGCGGTGATTCTGCCCGTGATCCGCTACGCCCACATGTGAACGTAGCCTTATACGGCGGCAGGATGGCAGGTTCCCGCGAATCCCTGTACCTGTACCACAAGAGCGATCCTGGGGGCGTGCGCGCACGCGCCCACTCGCCAGTAGGGACGTCGATCCACGAGGCCGGCGGCCACGATTGCCTGCCGGGCACCCGCGATCACTCCCTGTTAAGAGAGCGGCGGTCTGCTGTTGTAAACACACCAGACTGTTGTTCTCTCAGGAATCAATACAGAGCTTCTGTGATCCTCCTATTTAGGAACACAGGTCTCTGTATTCAATTCACAAGCCCCCCCCCCCCACAGTTAGAAAACACCTCCTAGACTCACACTTAACCCTTTGATCACCCCTTAACCACATTCCAAGCCAGTGTCATTATTACAGTTACAGTGCATATTTATAGCACTGATTACTGTAGTAATGTCACTGGACCCCCCAAAAGTGTCAAAAATGTCCGTTTATCGTTCCGATATGTCCACCGCAATGTCGCAGTCCCGCTAAAAATTGCAGATCGCCGCCATTACTAGTAAAAAAATAAAAATTACATAAATCTTTCCCCTAGTTTGTAGACGCAATAAATTTTGCGCAAACCAATCAAAATACGCTTATTGGGATTTTTTTTTAAATCAAAAATATGTAGCAGATAAAAAATTGGCCAAAAGTGATGAAAAATTTTGATTTTAAATTTTTTTGGGGAATGTTATATAGCAGAAAGTGAAAAATATATATATATATTTTTTTTTTCAGAATTGTCGCTCTTTTTTTGTTTATAGCGCAAAAAATAAAAATTGCAGAGGTAATCAAATACCACCAAAAGAAAGCTCTATTTGTTGGAAAAAAGGACATCAATTTTATTTGGGAACTGCGTCACTGGCCTGATCATTAGGGGGAAAACCTTCCGGTCCAGAAGTGGTTTGAGAGAAGGGTTTTCAGGGATCGTCTAAATATGGATAGATTAGGGGACAGATTGGGGTAGAGAATTCCAAAGGATGGGAGAAGCTCTGGAGAAATCCTGGAGGCGAGCATGGGAGAAGGCGACAAGGGAGCTAGAGAGCAGGAGGCCTTGGGAGGACCGAAGAGAGCGGCTTGGTTGATATTTTGAGACCAGGTTAGTAACTTGGATGGGGGCAGAGTTGTGGATGGCATTGTAAACTATTGTTAGTAATTTGAATGTTATTTGTTGGGTGAGTGGAGGCCAGTGAAGGGATTGGCAGAGAGGGGTGGAGGAAGCCAGTGAAGGGATTAGCAGAGAGAGATGGAGGAAGCCAGTGAAGGGATTGGAAGAGAGGGGTAGAGGAAGGCAGTGGACGGATTGGCAGAGAGGGGTGGAGGACGCCAGTGAAGGGATTGGCAGAGAGGGTTGGTGGAAGCCAATGGATGGATAAGCACAGAGGGGAGGAGGAAGCCAGTGAAGGGATTGACAGAGAGGGGAGGAGGAAGCCAGTGAAGGGATTGGCAGAGAGGGGTGGAGGAAGCCAGTGGATGGATTGGCAGAGAGGGGAGGAGGAAGCCAGTGAAGGGATTGGCAGAGAGGGGTGGAGGAAGCCAGTGAAGGGATTGGCAGAGAGAGGTAGAGGAAGCCAGTGGACGGATTGGCAGAGAGGGGTGGAGGACGCCAGTGAAGGGATTGGCAGAGAGGGTTGGTGGAAGCCAATGGATGGATTAGCACAGAGGGGAGGAGGAAGCCAGTGAAGGGATTGGCAGAGAGGGGAGGAGGAAGCCAGTGAAGGGATTGGCAGAGAGGGGTGGAGGAAGCCAGTGGATGGATTGGCAGAGAGGGGAGGAGGAAGCCAGCGAAGGGATTGGCAGAGAGGGGTGGAGGAAGCCAGTGAAGGGATTGGCAGAGAGAGGTGGAGGAAGCCAGTGAAGGGATTGGCAGAGAGGGGTGGAGGAAGCCAGTGAAGGGATTGGCAGAGAGAGGTGGAGGAAGCCAGTGGACGGATTGGCAGAGAGGGGAGGAGGAAGCGAGTGAACGAATTAGCAGAGAGGGGTGGAGGAAGCCAGTGAAGGGATTAGCAGCCATGCTAGGATGTTTCCAGGTGATTGTGTAAATTGGTTTGTTGTGTATGGCATCCCCTGCACATACTTGACTTCTTATTACCTTGATAGGCCAAGGATCCTGGTGAAAGGATCAAAGCATCCCCTTTAAAGTAGGCATCTACCACACTGATATCTCCAAGATCTACTAACCTCCAGCCATGCTAAGAGGTTTCCATGTGATTGTGCAATCGTTTTGTTGCGAATGGCATCCCCTGCATGTACTTGACTTCTCATGACTTAGAACAGGTCATGGATATTAGTTAAAGGCTCAAAGCATCCCCTTTAAAGTAGCCACCTACAACGTTGACATCTCCAGGACCTCCTGATGGGCCACCACAGACAACCACTTGCATAGGTCAACAGCCAACGTCTGCTAACTAACTGGGATCATTGCCTCCCATCTTGACAGGTACTCCTATATCTCTCTTAGATAACATAACTTTTATTCTTTTTTTTGTATTTTAGGCTTGTTAGCTCTTTTAAGAGACATCCCTATACATCTCTATGATATGGTTGTCTTTCGTGGCCTCTTAGTAAATTCCTCTTAAGACTGCAATCTGGCAAAGTAGAAAGCACGCTAGCAAAAACTGGCATAATTTTACCCATGATATTCCATTGATAATCCTTTTGTGCCATTAGGATCCTTATTACTATTTATAATTCATCCGAAGAGCATGGCGGATTAATCTCTGGGCCCTAAACATTTCAGAGGTCAGAGCTGTATAATGGATAACACAGCGCAGATTAATATTTAATGGCAAAAGTTAAGAAGGTGCGAGAACATTATTACACTTGTCAACAATAAAATTTGCTGCAGATTTTCAGTTGCGAAGACAGGCCCATCAATTATTCACGCCATACAGAATGTTAAATATTAAATACAAAAGCCTTGGACGCTGGGAGGGCAGAGCTAACAGTGGGATATTGTACGATAGTCGTTGAAAAAAAAAAAAAAAAAGGGATCCTGTCCCAGGACTAAATACAACTTAATTATAGAGCTCCTGCTCGGATCCATGTCACGGACCATGGTTTTGGTGACGAGCACTGCTATACATATGCAGGTTGTGTGCACTTGTTGGGTTGGTGTGATTGGGGGCTGCAGCAGTACCTACAATGAAAGTGTTTCTTTTTCCGGGGGATGTGTGAAATTTTAAGTTTTCCTTCCCCTGAAATTTTGGGGAAACTCTGAAGACTTTTTGCCAATGGCAAAAAAATTGTCATTTTGAACAATTGCTTTTATGGTCAGTAGGAATGGTAAAATGAAAGAGGAACTTTAGTCCCCCCCTCATTCCTCACCCCCCCCCCATACCTCTTACCTGTTGTCCTTAACTCACATACCCTAGCATAGTTTTGCTGTGGTCCTCTGCATGCTGCCAGAGCCTGGTTCCCGCATCGCCATCTTTGGTCCTGACATCGTCGGGTGCCTTTTTTGGATCAGGCAGCCTGCCCCTCTGATGACATGCACCAGACCAACCATCCTCTGGTTCCATGCCTGGGATAAACTCAGTGTTCAGTCTAATGAACCCCCTCCCATGCTGAGGGCATGGGGCCTGGTATACAGTAGTTCAGGAGATGGGGTGGAGGCCGCACGCGAGTCCCCCACCTTTCCTGTCCAGTCAGGCTGCATGCTGAGGTCTGAAATACATTTCTAGAGGGACCTAACATTTTTTTTAAATTTTGTGTGAGTATTTCCCTTAAAATCTATACTAGACCAGAAGGGACTGGTATAGATTTTTAATGGGACCTCACACATTTTTTTTGAGTGGGGGGTTTCCCCGTTAAATCAATACTGGACTGAAAGGGGCTGGTATGGATTTCTTGGGGGACCTCACACTTTTTTAAATTTGTGTGGGTTTTTCCCTTAAAATCCATACTAGACCAGAAGGGTCTGGTATAGATTTTTAGGGGGGACCTCACACATTTTCTTTGAGTGGGGGGTTCTTCTTAAAATCCATACTGGGCTGGAATGGTCTGGTATAGATTTCTTGGGGCACCTCACACTTTTTTTTTAAATTTGTGTGGGTATTTCCCTTAAAATCCGTACTAGGCCAGAAGGGTCTGGTATAGATTTTTAGGGGGGACCTCACACATTTTTTTTTTGAGTGGGGGTTCTTCTTAAAATCCATACTGGACTGGAATGGTCTGGTATGGATTTCTTGGGGGACCTCACCCTTTTTCTTTTAAATTATGTGGGTATTTCCCTTAAAATCCATACTAAACCAGAAGGGTCTGGTATCGATTTTTAGGGGGGACCTCACACATTTTTTTTTTGAGTGGGGGTTCTTCTTAAAATTCATACTGGACTGAAAGGGTCTGGTATGGATTTCCTGGGCTACTTCACAATTTTTTTTTTTTTTGCATGGGATAACCCCTTAAAATACATACAAGCCTCGAAGGGGTTGGTTTCCTAAAGGCAAATGCTGTGCACTGCAAAGGCTATGCACTTTTTCAAAGTGCAGTTGCTCCAGAGCTTAGTAAATGAAGTAAAGCTTCACATTGCAAAGAATACCCAATCACAGGCAAGGAAAATAAAAGAAAAACAGCCTTTTTGCTTGCATGTGATTGGATGATGGAAGTCAGCAGAGCTTTCCCTCATTTACTAAGCTCTGGAGCAACTAGTCTAATAAGCAGTTTGGTGGAGGTGGGGGATTTCTAGTAAGCAGTTTGGTGGTGGTATTTCTAGTAAGCAGTTTGGTGGAGGTGGGGTATTTCTAGTAAGCAGTTTGGTGGAGGTGGGGGGTTTCTAGTAAGCAGTTTGGTGGAGGTGGGGGGTTTCTAGTAAGCAGTTTGGTGGAGGTGGGGGGTTTCTAGTAAGCAGTTTGGTGGAGGTGGGGGATTACTAGTCAGCAGTTTGGTGGAGGTGGGGGATTTCTAGTAAGCAGTTTGGTGGAGGTGGGATATTTCTAGTAAGCAGTTTGGTGGAGGTGGGGTATTTCTAGTAAGCAGTTTGGTGGAGGTGGGGGATTTCTAGTAAGCAGTTTGGTGGAGGTGGGGGATTTCTAGTAAGCAGTTTGGTGGAGGTGGGGTATTTCTAGTAAGCAGTTTGGTGGAGGTGGGGGGGATTTCTAGTAAGCAGTTTGGTGGAGGTGGGGAATTTCTAGTAAGCAGTTTGGTGGAGGTGGGGTATTTCTAGTAAGCAGTTTGGTGGAGGTGGGGGATTTCTAGTAAGCAGTTTGGTGGAGGTGGGGTATTTCTAGTATGCAGTTTGGTGGAGGTGGGGGGGGGGGATTTCTAGTAAGCAGTTTGGTGGAGGTGGGGGATTTCTAGTAAGCAGTTTGGTGGAGGTGGGGGATTTCTAGTAAGCAGTTTGGTGGAGGTGGGGGATTTCTAGTAAGCAGTTTGGTGGAGGTGGGGGATTTCTAGTAAGCAGTTTGGTGGAGGTGGGGTATTTCTAGTATGCAGTTTGGTGGAGGTGGGGGGGGGGGATTTCTAGTAAGCAGTTTGGTGGAGGTGGGGGATTTCTAGTAAGCAGTTTGGTGGAGGTGGGGGATTTCTAGTAAGCAGTTTGGTGGAGGTGGGGGGGGGGGGATTTCTAGTATGCAGTTTGGTGGAGGTGGGGGATGCTACTTAAATGTGCTGCAGCAAAAGTGAGATTTACAAAGCATATAAATTGGGGGACCTTTGGGTTCTGTGTGCTATTTTTTGTCATTTGTCAAATGTCATTTGCCAGCAAATAAAAATTATTTTTTCATTTCTAAATGTAAGTAAAAAAAAATCACTGCTTGCAGTGCGCAACCCCCATGCAATTTTTTTTTTTAACCTATTGGCTAAGAAAATGGAAATGTTTAATTCAACAGATCCAGCTTCCATTATTTTCTATAGGGTTTGTCATCCAAACTCCTTTTAAAGTTCACAGAACCCTTCTTTAACCAAACCCAAGGTAGTTTAGCTCATCCTTAGTACCAGTATATTTAATAGGTCAAATATAAGCAAATTAGAGGTGTTTATTGTTGGAGTTTACATTTACATTTTATATTTAATTGCAGCAGAAAACAGTAGGCCTGTGAGTGGCAGAGCTGTGTAATTCTTAGGAGTGACTGTACAGGTGACACTATATATATATATATATATACATACATATACACAGTATATATTTAGCTGTCTGCCCAGAGTTCAGTTTTATAGGTGTCAAAAACAGAAAAATAAAAAAAAAAATAAAAACTCTGGTGGCCAGCCAGCTGATTTATTGAAGATTTTTTACATAAAAAAAAAAAAAAAAAAGTATACTGTAATAATAGATCCAGTTCGCAGTTTCAGTTCCGTAGCCGTGAAAGTGAAATTTTGGTGAGTTCACAACTAGGTTCAAATGCAAGGTTGTTTTTTTTCCCCCTCTCCAAAGTACTGGCTTCGTTTTTCAAAAACCGTTGATTTTTATATTTTTGGTTGTTTGATGGTCGTAGTCTGTTTTTAAAACGAAGTAAAAAAAATAAATTCCAATATCCAAGTCATTCCACTATTAATTTATTCAATTTCTTATTCAGCACATCTGTCAAGAACTCATTTTCCAGTGCTTTTCCATCCATTTAAGACGCCTTGATTATATATTTTTGCAAATAAAGCATATGGATCGCAGAAAAAAAAAAAAAAACAAAGCAAAGAAATGCTGTTTAATTGATTTAATAATAGAATATTGCTATATTTGATACACAATGAACTGGCTGAAAGTTGATTTTTGCGATTTTTCTGGCGACCATTTATTTTCTGGGATACATCATGAGTTTTTGTGTGACTTCTTGAGATGGCGTTAAGCAATGGCGATCGGATTTGGGGCATGATAATATAACTGTATTAACTCCCTATAAGATTCTCCATCTATCTATATGCCTGTAACCTGACGTCCTTCGTTTGCATAGACAATTCTTTGTGTCGGATAGGATTCACTGGTATCTGATCTCATTATAATATTTACACATTTCTTGCATCCCTGAGCATTACTCTTGGCCAAAGAGATAGAAAATGTGTTATATATAAAAGGAAAATGGAAAAAAAAGATGAAAAAAAAGAGGAAATGTCCTTATCCCCCATCAAATCAATTTTCCTTAATGTTTTTTTGCTCTAGGTCTTTAGAATGGCATTTGTGTGCAACATGAAATAACTGTCCCTCGTGCCCCCGGGGGGACTTGTACACTCCGGCTTCCCAATGACAATATGTTTTTTCATTAGCAGTATAACACAATGATGTTCTGATAACATTAACACATACCAATAGCAGTATAGGCAAAACACAGCTAACAACAAATACATGCCCATATGTCACACACACTATATATACATTTACAGTATATATATATATATATAGATAGATAGATAGATAGATAGATAGATAGATACATACATACATACAGTATGTATCTATATATATATATATATATATATATATACACACATATAGATAGATATATATATATATATACAGATAGATAAATAGATAGATATACACATATGTACACGTATAGTGTGTATATATCAATAAACAAACATACCATATATATATATACACTGAACAAAATTATAAACGCAACACTGTTGTTTTTGCCCCCATTTTTCATGAGCTGAACTCAATGTTCTAAGACTTCTTCTTTGCATTCTATGTACATAAAAGGCCTATTTCTCTCAAATTATGTTCACAAATCTGTGTAAATCTGTGCAAGTGATCACTTCTCCTTTGCCGAGATAATCCATCTACCTCACAGGTGTGCAGTGGATCTACGCTGGTCACTGCATTGAAGGGGGCATGTATGCTGGTCACTGCATTGAAGGGGGCACGCTGGTCACTGTTTTGAAGGGGGCACGCTGGTCACTGTGCATTGAAAGGGGGCACGCTGGTCTCTGTGCATTGAAAGGAGGCACACTGGTCTCTCTGCATTGAAAGGGGGCAAGCTGGCATCTCTGCATTGAAAAGGGGCATGCTGGTCTCTGTGCATTGAAAGGGGGCACGCTGGTCTCTGTGCATTGAAAGGGGGCACGCTGGTCTCTGTGCATTGAAAGGGGGGCACGCTGGTCTCTGTGCATTGAAAGGGGGCACGCTGGTCACTCTGCATTGAAAGGGGGCACGCTGGTCTCTCTGCATTGAAAGGGGGCACACTATACCTTAATTACTGAAGGCCCCTTTCACACTTTTGCGAGCTCAAAGTCACGCAATTTTTTACAGCGTTTTTTGCCGCAAAGCAATGCCTATTACATTTTTCTGTTTGCGCCCCCCCCAAAAAAATTTTGAGCACCAGCCGCTACTGCAGGTGTGTCATATCAGGATGCTGATTAGACAGCATGATTATTGCACAGGTGTGCCTTAGGCTGGCCACAATAAAAGGCCACTCTTAAATGTGCAGTTTTACTGTATTCGGGGGGTCCCGGGGGGGTCTGAAAACCAGTCAGTATCTGGTGTGACCACCATTTGCCTCACGCAGTGCATCACATCTCCTTGGCATAGAGTTGATCAGGTTGGTGATTGTGGAATGTTGGTCCACTCCTCTTCAATGGCTGTGTGAAGTTTCTGGATATTGGCAGGACCTGGAACACGCTGTCATATACGCCGATCCAGAGCATTCCAAACATGGTCAATGGGTGACATGTCCAGTGAGTATGCTGGCCATGCAAGAACTGGGATGTTTTCAGCTTCCAGGAATGGTGTACAGATCCTTGCAACATGGGGCCGTGCATTATCATGCTGCAACATGAGGTGATGGTCGGGGGTGAATGGCATAACAATGGGCCTCAGGATCTCATCACGGTATCTCTGTGTATTCAAAATGCATCAATAAAATGCACCTAATGTCCATAACATACCTCTGCCCATACCATAACCCCACCGCCACCATGGGCCACTCCATTCACAACGTTGACATTAGCAAACCGCGCACCCACTCAATGCCATACACGCTGTCTTCCATCTGCCCTGTACAGTGAAACTGGGATTCATCCGTGAAGAGAACAACTCCCCAAAGTGGCAAACGCCATTGAATGTGAGCATTTGCCCACTCAAGTCGGTTACGACGAGGAACTGCAGTCAGTTGGAGACCCCAAAGAGGATGAGGAGCATGCAGATGAGCTTCCCTGAGACGGTTTCTGATAGTTTGTGCAGAAATTCTTTGGTTATACAAACCAATTGTTGGAGCAGCTGTCCGGGTGTCCGGTCTCAGACGATCTTGGAGGTGAAGATGCCGGATGTGGAGGTCCTGGGCTGGTGTGGTTACACATGGTCTGTGGTTGTGAGGCCGGTTGGATGTACGGCCAAATTCTCTGAAACGCCTTTGGAGAAGGCTTATGGGAGAGAAATGAACATTCAATTCACAGGCAACAGCTCTGGTGGACATTCCTGCAGTCGGCATGCCAATTGCACGCTCCCTCAAAACTTGCCACATCTGTGGCATTGTGCTGTGTGATAAAACTGCACATTTTAGAGTGGCCTTTTATTGTGGCCAACCTAAGGCACACCTGTGCAATAATCATGCTGTCCAATCAGCATCTTGATATCCCACACCTGTGAGGTGGATGGATTATCTCGGCAAAGGAGAAGCGCTCACTAACACAGATTTAGACAGATTTGTGAACAATATTTGAGAGAAATCGGCCTTTTGTGTACATAGAAAAAGTCTTAGATCTTTGAGTTCAGCTCATGAAAAATGGGGGCAAAAACAAAAGTGTTGAGTTTATAATTCTGTTCAGTGTATTTGCTATTTTCTTCCTTAGGAAAGTGGAGTTGCCCTTTAAATCTCTAATTAGATCCCATCAACCGAATGCAAATATGCGGCCTCTGCTTCAAGGGGTTGTACCGGGGTGATGCCTGCAGCTAGAGGCATCACCCCGGTAATGTTTTTTAGAGCCGAAGGTTGGCTTTCTTGTAATGACAACTGATGTGGCTAATCAGCCGCTCGGCTGTTATTACAAGCAGCGGGAGGGGATGTCGCCCCAACCTTCCGCCGCCTTCTGCGGCTTGCCTGGGTCTCCCGTCCCACCGGGAGACCCAAGCGACCAGCCGGCACACTCGCCGGCTGGCCGAAGACCCAAACAAAGCCAGATTTTTCTTTGATCGGGTCTCCGATGTAGAAACCTGGAAGCGATGTCATGACATCACTTCCAGTTTCTAAAACCTTAAAGGTGCTCAATTTAAAAAAAAAAAATGGCAGTATTCAAAACAGCCAAACTTGGCGCTTTGAATGCTTTTAAGTGAAAAGGAGGGATTTGGGGTCTTTTAGACCCCGGATCCCTCCATAAAGAGTACCTGTCACTGCCAATTACTGTCACATGGGATGTTTACATTCCTTGTAACAGCAATAAAAATGTTAAAAAAGGGACAGTGTAGAAAAAAAAAAAATAGATAAGAAAAAAAAATTATAAAGCCCCTTGTCCCTCCGTGCTCACGCGCAAAAGCGAACGCATATGTAAACATTGTTCAAACCACACATGTGAGGTATTGCTGCGATTGTTAGAGGGAGAGAAATAATTCTGGCACAAAACCTCCTCTGTAACCCTAAACAGTTAACCGTTATTTTTTTTTTTAAATGTTGCATATGGAGATTTTTAGGTACTGTAGTTTTTTTACCATTCCACGAGCGTAACATGTTACATATCTATTTACTCGGCGTAACATCATCTTTCAGATTACAGAAAAAAATTGGACTAACTTTACTGTTTCTTTTTATTTAACCACTTAACCTCTTCTGGACCGGAAGATTTTCACCATGACCAGGCCCTTTTTTGCGATTCGGTACTGCTTCCTTTTAACGGACAATTGCGCGGTCGTGCGACGCTGTACCCAAACGAAATTTATGTCCTTTTTTCCCCTCTAACAGAGCTTTCTTTTGGTGGTATTTGATCACCTGTGCGATTTTTAAAAAAGAGCAACAATTCTGAAAAAAAAAAAAAACAATATTTTTCACATTCTGCTATAGGACATTCTCAAAAAAAATTTAAAAATCAAAATTTTTTTAACATTTTAGGCCAATTTGTTTTCTGCTACATATTTTTGGTAAAAAAAATCTCAATAAGCTTATTTTGATTGGTTTGCGCAAAAGTTATGGCGTCTATTAACTAAGGGAAAAATTTATGTCATTTTTTGTGGGTTTTTTGTACTAGTAATGGCGGCGATCTGCTATTTTTTGCGGGACTGCAACATTGCAGCGGACAGATCGAACCCCTAACTGACATTTTTGACCCTTTTGGGGGGACCAGCGACATTACTACAGTAATCAGTGCTAAAGATATGTACTGTCACTGTAATAATGACACTGGCAGGGAAGGGGGTTAACAGTATAGGTGATCAAGGGGTTAAATGTGACCCTAGGGGGTGTGATTCTAACTGTGGGGGGGGGGCGTGGCTTTTGAGATGACCATAGAGACCTGTGATCCTATATAGAAGGATCACAGGAGCTCTGTGATCTTTCCAGAGAGAAGAGCGGTCGGCTGAGTTTACAACAGCTGCCCGTTCTTCTCTCTCAGCGGGGAGCGATCGCGGGTGTCAGGCGGCAATCTGAGCCGCCTGACTCGTGCATCGGCTTCCCCGCTTCCGAGTGGGGGCGGGAGCGTGCCGCCGGCGGGGTGCGCTTGCCCCCTAGCTTTCCGCTTACGTCGGTTTGCGCAGGAGAGCCACCCTGCCACAGTAAATCTGCGGCAAGTGGTTGGGAAGTGGTTAATTCATGAAACTGTATTTCTTCCAAAAAAATTGCATTCGAAAGACCGCTGTGCAAATACTGTGTGACCTAAAATATTGCAACGATTGCCATTTTATTCTCTGATAAAAAAAATAAAATCTTCTCTGTGCGTTCACCAGTCAAGACCCATGAGTGCCGCTTTCTCTTTTGGAATATATATATATATATATATATATATTTTTTTTTTTTAAATATATATATATATATATATATTTATTTATATATATATATATATATATATAGATAGATATATATAAATACATTTTTATGTATATATATATATATATATATATATATATATATATATATATATATATATATATATATATATATTTATTTATTTATTTATTTATTTATTTATTTAATATTATTGTTAATAATAATATTATTGTTAAAAGATATCTTATATTTAATATAATAATATATATAATAAATGTTATAAAAATGTTTTTTATATATATATATATATATAATGTTTGGGGGGTTCTAAGTCATTTTCTAGCAAAAAATACTGATTTTAATTTGTAAGCAGCAAATGTCAGAAAAGGGCTTAGGCATGAAGGGGTTAAACTTCTGTTTTTTTGGCCCGGTAGGGCTGGGATGGTCTCTTTATGACGTCCCCAACAAACATATACATTATTGAATGGCTTTGTGATTCGCAGAGGCTCTTTACAGGATCGTCTGCATGAACCTGGCTCACTATACTAGAATTTGTTATTTTTTTTATTTTTTATTTATTCTTTTTATTTTAATACAAATGCGCCCCATTGTAATGTTAAGCAGTGGTTGATTGTAAGCGGTGGGACTTGTAATGCATTGCTTTGCTATGTAGCGCTGCCCTCTAGGCAGTAAGCGCGATGAAGGGATGGAGAAGAAAGCCGAGTCGTCGCAGACATATATTTTAAATGAAAAGGTAAATGGGGAAATTGTAGCCACCATTACCTTATATGCTGAAGAGAAGCCATAATAAGAATACATTTTATTGTTGCCTGAGCAAATACGAAATGGATTATGGAGGAATACATTTGCCGAATGATTCCGGAAACTGCAGATATTTAAAGTGCACCTGTAATTTAGGAACAAGCTTAATGGCACGAAATAGAGATGTAGAGGTGATAATAAATGCTACGCATTGTTCTCATAGTAATGAAGGATGAACGCACTGTGGAATCGTCATATTAAGCCAGGATCCTGGATCTTTTTTTTTTTTTTTTTTTACAAAACTTAAATGTTGCCTCGAAGTTTTAAAGATAATAAAACAGCTCACGTTTTGATACTCACCTTCAATCTGGATCTGTCCCCTGCAGTACCTCTTTTTCGTCCCAAGATGTCCTCAGTCTTCAAGACTGAATGACGACCAGCATTACCCAACCTGCGGGGCGTCATGGGCATACACTATATCAGCCTTTTTCAACCAGGGTGCCCAGGCACCCTGGGGCACCTTGATGTTTCTTCAGGGGTGCCTTGGCAAAACGCCTAAAAATGACCCCAAAATTGTATACAAGCTGGTGGGTGGATGAAACCTGCCTTTTGGTTACACAATTAAAACCTTCTAGCTGCCAACCTCATAACCACCAATGACATCATCAGTTGATAAGGAGGATGTCAGTTGCCTTCATATCATCCTTGTTTGTCCCTTCCTTGCCTCTCTCCATCAGCTTTGCGGTCTCATTAGCTAAGTGATGGAGAAGAGAAACACCGGAATACTAGTCAGTACCTGTTTGCAAAAGTGTATTTGCTTTGGTAGAATAAATCACAGCTAACACTGGGTGTCCTATGTGTATTGATGTTGCTGTATTATGTAAAACTATAGGATTAGTTTTAAAATTTTATATTGGGGCGCCTGAAGACTATCCATAATTTTGGAGGGTACCCCAAGATTGTCCATATTTTTTAGGGGCGCCTTGACTGAAAAAAGGTTGAGAAACACTGCACTGTATTACCAAAAGTATTGAGACGTCTTCCTTTACATTGCGGCGGAGATCTGTCTGCCGCAATGTCGCAGTCCCGCAAAAAATCGCAGATCGCCACCATTATTAAAAAAAAAAAAAACAATAAAAATGATATAAATCTTTCCCGTAGTTTGTAGATGCGATAACTTTTGCGCAAACTAATCAAAATACGATTATTGCAATTTTTTTTTACCAAAAATATGTGGCAGAAAACAAATTGGTCTAAAATGTTAAAAAATGTTGATTTCTTCTCTCTGGAATGATCACAGAGCACCCATTTAACCCTTTGATCGCCTCTGGGTTAACCCCTTTCCTGCCAGTGTCATTATTACAGTAACAGTGCATATTTTTAGCACTGATTACTGCAGTAATGTCACTGGTCCCCACAAAAGTGTCAAAAATGTCAGTTAGGGGTCCGATCTGTCCGCCGCAATGTCGCAGTCCCACAAAAAAATCGCAGATCGCCGACATTACTAGTAAAAAAAAAAAAAAAAACCAATAAAAATGACATAAATCTTTCCCGCAGTAAACGCAATAAATTTTGCCCAAACCAATCAAAATACTCTTATTGTGATTTATTTTACCAAAAATATGTAGAAGAAAACAAATTGGCCTAAAATGGTAAAAAATTTTGATTTTTACTTTTTTTTTTTTTTGAGAATATGAAATTCTCAAAAAAAAATAATGTAAAAATCAAATTTTTTTTACCATTTTAGGCAAATTTGTTTTCTGCTGCATATTTTTGGTAAAAAAATCTGAAAAATATCGTAATTTTTTTCAAAATTGTCGCTGTTTTTTTGTTTATAGCACAAAAAATAAATATCGCACAGGTGATCAAATACCACCAAAAAAAACAAGCAAAAAATTGGGGGAGCAAACCCTGAACATGTATATCTAAAGCCGGTGCAGCTATGTACCAAGCAACATGTATATTAAAAAAGAATAGCGCACACATGCAAAAGAAATGACTATTAAATATGGAGACAATCCATAAATAAAAATGGGGATTTAGTCCCACCATATGGCCATATCGTGCTCAAGCCCACCACTGCGTCAAAGTACCCCACTGATAATGGGGTACTTTGACGCAGTGGTGGGCTTGAGCACGATATGGCCATATGGTGGGACTAAATCCCCATTTTTATTTATGGATTGTCTCCATATTTAATAGTCATTTCTTTTGCATGGTTGCGCTATTCTTTTTTAAGATCAAATACCACCAAAAGAAAGCTCTGTTTCCAGGAAAAAAAGGACGTCAATTTCATTTGGGTACAGCGTCGCACGACCGTGCAATTGTCCTTTAAAGTCACGCAGTGCCGAATCGCAAAATAGGACATGGTCATTGAGCAGCCAAATCCTCCGGGGCTAAAGTGGTTAATTTGGAACCACAAATCAATATGAGAATAGGAGTTGCCTATCTATAAAATGTCCAGAACAACGGCTATGCATTTTTTTTATATATATATATATATATATATATATATAGATAAACCCCATTGTGTTTTTTTTTTAGAAATCTCTACAATTTTAAAAAGGTTTTCCCTCTCAGATTCCCATTCCTTAATTGATTGGGAGCTCCTGGTAGTAGTGTGAATGAAGTGGTGACGTCACTGCCCGGATTAAGACTTCAGACAACGATATTGATGTCAGCTGTGCAGATAGGAATAGCAGTCAGGGCCGAATGTCTGTGAAGTGTTAGGAGCCCCATAACGAAACACAGGAAACATGGTTATAAATTATTGAAGCACGTGTATGCACTACTCATAAAACGTCAGTTAAATTCCCAGTGCTGGGAGACTGATGATTATCCTTTCCATAACTCCAATACAAACACTCGCACTAACCCTCCCCATAACCCTATTTGTAACCTAAAAGCTAAATTCAGGCACACTAGGAGTTAAGTCCAGTTAGGTGCATGTCACCTCCAGGACTGATCTCTATTACTTACAGTATCTCACAAAAGTGAGTACACCCCTCACATTTTTTTAAGTATTTTATTATATCTTTTCATGTGACAACACTGAAGAAATGACACTTTGCTGCAATGTAGCTTGCTGTGGTCTCAGCTCCTTCAAGAGCTTCAATGCCTGCCCCTTCCCCTCACCCTGCCCATTCACAGAAGCCTTTTTTATTATGTGAACTCACAAAATACAAAGGCTTCTGTTAATGGGCAGCAGAAAGGAGGGGCTGCTGTGAGTACTTTTTCCACTCACAACCAGAGTGTATCCTCCGGGAGTGCAATAAACCTGTTACAGCATCTCACAAAAGTGAGTACACTCCTCCCATTTTTGTAAATATTTTATTCTATCTTTTCATGTGACAACACTGAAGAAATGACACTTTGCTGCAATGTAGCTTGCTGAGGTCTCAGCTCCTTCAAGAGCTTCAATGCCTGCCCCTTCCCCTCACCCTGCCCATTCACAGAAGCCTTTTTTATTATGTGAACTCACAAAATACAAAGGCTTCTGTTAATGGGCAGCAGAAAGGAGGGGCTGCTGTGAGTACTTTTTCCACTCACAACCAGAGTGTATCCTCCGGGAGTGCAATAAACCTGTTACAGCATCTCACAAAAGTGAGTACACCCCTCCCATTTTTGTAAATATTTTATTCTATCTTTTCATGTGACAACACTGAAGAAATGACACTTTGCTACAATGTAAAGTAGTGAGTGTACAGCTTGTATAACAGTGTAAATTTGCTGTCCCTTCAAAATAACTCAACACACAGCCATTAATGTCTAAACCGCTGGCAACAAAAGTGAGTACACCTAAGTGACAATGTCCAAATTGGGACCAATTAGCCATTTTTCCTCCCTGGTGTCATGTGACTCGTTAGTGTTACAAGGTCTCAGGTGTGAATGGGGAGCAGGTGTGTTAAATTTGGTGTTATCACTCTCATTTTCTCATACTGGTCACTGGAAGTTCAACATGGCACCTCATGGCAAAGAACTTTTTGAGGATATAGAAAAAAGAATTGTTGCTCTAGATAAAGATGGCCTAGGCCAGTGATGGCAAACCTTGGCACCCCAGATGTTTTTGAACTACATTTCCCATGATACTCATGCACTCTGCAGTGTAGTTGAGCATCATGGGAAATGTGGTTCGCCATCACTGGCCTAGGCTATAAGAAGATTGCAAAGACCTTGAAACTGAGCTGCAGCACGGTGGCCAAGACCATACAGCGGTTTAACAGGACAGGGGTCCACTCAGAACAGGCCTCACCATGGTCAACCAAATGAGTTGAGTGCACGTGCTCAGCATCATATACAGAGGTTTTCTTTGGGGAAATAGACGTATGAGTGCTGCCAGCATTGCTGCGGAGGTTCAAGGGGTGGGGGATCAGCCTGTCAGTGCTCAGACCATCCGCCACACACTGCATCAAATTGGTCTGCATGGCTGTCGTCCCAGAAGGAAGCCTCTTCTAAAGATAATGCACAAGAAATCCCGCAAACAGTTTGCTGAAGACAAGCAGACTAAGGACGTGTAGAATAAGAGAAAAACGAGGGCACCAGGTCAGAAGTGTGTGAAGATGAAGGCAAATTTATTTCAAAACACTTACATGGAAGAAGGCCAGCATCAACAATCAGGTCCTAAAGACGTGGGTCCCCAAATGTGTAGTGCCGAGGGGTGGTGTGGGTCGCGTGCATCCAGCCACAGATGTGCCCTCAAGGTCCAGAGGGATGGAGGATGGATGATCCGGAGATCTCAAAAAATCCTCTCCTGGGGACATCCGCGGCGCACAGCCGTGAGCCGGATGCAGCGGCACAAGACACTGCTGGTTCCTCCACGCAAGCCGGCAGGAGACAACTGAGGCTGTGGAAAGGGCTTGCCGCAACGTCGTTTCAGAGGATCCACCTCCTTCGTCAGCCTGCAGTCGCGTGATTTTGCTGCGATTTCACAGTGATTTTTTTGCAGTGATTTTGACTGGACAAAACAAACAAATCAGCCAAGCGCTCACTCCAATGGGGATGACAGGCGTGCCGCTCTCCTCAGGTAGGGCACTCAAGTGTAAGCACATGAAAAAGAAGGAGGCGCAAACAACTAGTGCATTACCCGTGATCACCTTAAAAATGTTTTATTAAAATGCCAAAAACATACTCACAGACATGAAGAGTAAAATTGCATTACAAGAGTCCACCACACGTTAAATGGAAAATGTCCCTGTAGATAGGACCCTTCTACAAGAGTCCACCACACGTGGAATGGAAAATGTCCCTGTAGATAGGACCTTTCTACAAGAGTCCACCACACGTGGAATGGAAAATGTCCCTGTAGATAGGACCCTTCTACAAGAGTCCACCACACGTGGAATGGAAAATGTCCCTGTAGATAGGACCCTTCTACAAGAGTCCACCACACGTGGAATGGAAAATGTCCCTGTAGATAGGACCCTTCTACAAGAGTCCACCACACGTGGAATGGAACATGTCCCTGTAGATAGGACCCTTCTACAAGAGTCCACCACACGTGGAATGGAAAATGTCCCTGTAGATAGGACCCTTCTACAAGAGTCCACCACACGTGGAATGGAAAATGTCCCTGTAGATAGGACCTTTCTACAAGAGTCCACCACACGTGGAATGGAAAATGTCCCTGTAGATAGGACCCTTCTACAAGAGTCCACCACACGTGGAATGGAAAATGTCCCTGTAGATAGGACCTTTCTACAAGAGTCCACCACACGTGAAATGGAAAATGTCCCTATAGATAGGACCCTTCTTCATAGCTGGTCTTACTTCCAGCAGGCCCAAATAAATACTGACAACATTTAAACAGGTACCTCCCGCTTCCTGTGGGCGATGGGCGGGACCGTCCAGCACACAGACCAACCCGCTGCCCTCATATGTTTCAAGGTGTTTCTAGTGCCCCAACTGATAGCCTCTGACCATTGGTCAATTGCAAGACACAAAAAAAAACCCCAAACCCCCCACCAATGCCCCATTTCTGCACATACAAGCACCATAGTGATCCATAATTCATGGGAATCTGGTTGCTGGGCAATCTATGATGTGTACTTACCCAACCATGTTGTGCCTTCAGGGCCGGGACAAGGGGTGGGCAGGAGAGGCGGTTGCCCTGGGCGCAATAGTTTACTGGGTGTAAGATCCTCTAAGCTTCCACATCATAAATGGGGAGGGGGGCATGATTTGGCATCTTTGCCCTGGGCACTGGATGACCTTGTCCCGGCACTGGGTGCCTTGTACCACGCTATGCCTGTTCCAATGTTCAGACTATTGACACCATAATCCCCCAGTGCCACTCTCCATTGTCTCCGGATCTGTGTCCCCCACATGTCTCAGCAGTCTCCATTTGAACTGACATGCATTCTGTGTCTGCAGTCATGTTGGAACAGGAAGGGGTCATCCCCAAACTGTTCCCACAAAGATGGTCCAAAATGTCTTGGTATGCTAAGGCCTTAAGAGTTCCCTTCACTGGAACTAAGGGGCTAAGCCCAACCCCTGACAAACAACCCCACACCATAATCCCCCCTCCACCAAATGATTTGGACCAGTGCACAAAGCAAGGTCCATAAAGAGATGGATAAGTGAGTTTGGGGTGGAGGAACTTGACTGTCCTAACCTTAAGCCGATAGAACACCTTTTGGATGAATTAGAGCAGAGACTGCGAGCCAGGTCTTCTTGTCCAACATCAGAGCCTGACCTCACAAATGCGCTTCTGGAACAATGGTCAAACATTCCCATAGACACACTCCTAAACCTTGTGGACAGCCTTCCCAGAAGAGTTGAAGCTGTTATAGCTGCAAAGGGTGGGCCAACTCAATATTGAACCCTACGGACTAAGACTGGGATGCCATTAAAGTTGAGGTGTGTATCAAAGGCAGGTGTCCTAATACTTTTAACAATATAGTGTATGTAATAGTTTTTCTTTAAATAAAACAAGAATCTGGTAAATAAAATACAGAAAGATAAAATTATATACACTTTTTACGCCACCTAAAAGTTCACATATCCCAACAGTATCAAAGCCTATTGGATTATGATTGACGGCAAATTCTTAAATTACAATGCCTCGCCAGCTGAGCTTTGGGCTACTTGATAAAGTCATTATGGGAGTTGAGAGACGGATAAAGACTATTCAACGCATCGGCTACAATTCCTATATAACAGGCCCGCGAAACATTGCCGAGGCACATGGGTCACATCAGACGTTACCTGCCGCCCCTTAACTCAAGATAATTAATGTCAGCATCAAAACAAAACTGCAAACAATGATGCTCTAAAGGGAGATAGCTTAACACCATTTGCTTTATGTCCCACGCTCGCCCGTTCCAATCAGGTCAAACTCAGCCTTGTAAAAAAAAAGGAGAATCTTGCAGTAACGGTAATGTTTGATAGTTTCATGCCAAGCTCAGGGGTAAGTGGAGGTTAAAGAAGATGGATATGCCTTACCGTCATTATGGCAGCTCTGAAGATTGTGAGAAACGCAGCTGATGTTGAACGAGATGACGGGACCGCTTCAAAGTTATGTTTATGGCGAAAGGGCCCAGGCTAAAAAGTTAATTTACAAACATAACAGGAGAATTTTTAAGGAAAGGAAAAGTTTGTGAGGATAAAGTAAGGTAAAACTGGGCCTGGGTGTAAAAGCCTCAGGTGGCCCATCCAAGAGTCAGGACCCAGCAACCTGAACCTACAGATCATACGTCCAGGGAGTCCTAATGTAAGTGAATCTTTTCTGCAAAGGGGTGTGGCTTAATGCAATTGTGGGTCACCTAACAAAATATTCAAGGGTGTTATGGTCTGTAATCAGGTTGAGAGCAATTTTTCCACGGGGTCCATAGTTCCGAAAATGGATCATATTTATCCTCCATGAATGTTGTCAATTTGTCGTTGATCATTTTACCAATTAAGCGAGTTTTAACTTACTGGAAATTCAATGAAGGGGACTTCCAGGAGTGTGCAATAGTTTTGTGGGAATAAAACGAAGCCAATTAATTTTCCTGTTTTCGAGATGTACCCTGGATGGGCTTTTTCAGTAAGTCCAAACAAAAATCAATGTCCCAAATATCAACTTGATTGACGCTGAAAACATAAATCACACTCCCCGGTCTCTGTAGGAAATGTGCTTACCGGATAGCCACTAAAATTTCCTTATTGGTGGTGGAAATTTTATATAAATTACGGTATTACACTATGCAAGTTTTTCTCTCTTTTGCATATTATTCACATTATTCGCTGAGGACTCTGACAACTCCCATCTCCCGGATCTGTGACTATATCTCAGCATATGAATCTTGCAGATTTTAGTGGCTATCCGGTAAGCACATTTCCTACAGAGACCGGGGAGTGTGATCTATGTTTTCAGCGTCAATCAAGTTGATATTTGGGACATTGATTTTTGTTTGGACATTAATTTTTTTGTTTACCCACATCACGCAGCGCGGCTTATTTTTCTATACATTATTTGAGGGTGTGGTCGCACTTGAAGTCGCTGCTCTTTATATAATATTAATATTCACTTTAGCGCGGTTATTTTTTTCTTTTTTTTCTCTTTTTATTCTTTTTCAGTAAGGCCTCAGTTCGGTCCTTTCATAAATTGCAATGGAGGGCTGTGTTTACTAGGGATGATCGAATGGTTCGGGTCGACCATCGGTTCGACCCGAACATTGGGTGTTCGAAATTCGGCCGAATTCCGAACTTTTTGCTGAAAAAGTTTGGAATTCGGCAACCAGAACCGACCAAAATGCAATGGGACATGAACTGGGCTTTAAAAGCCCGAGATTGGACCAGAACCATCAGTAAAAGCCAATTGAGGGGGCAGGAGAATGCTAGGAATGTGATTGGAGTGACTAGGGGATCCAGAGGCCAATCATTAGTGAATACGCCCCCCAGTATATAAGATAGCCCCGCCAAATTCCTAGCATTGTAATACAGGGACGTGGAAGAGAGTGGAAGCAGTTCTGTTACTTCTGCTTCAAAGTGTCATTTAGCAATTATTAGTGTGAGGAAAGGGATATCTAGTGTAGTTAGGGTGCTATTTTCCACTTTAGTTAGATTCAAAAATCTAGTTTCTGTAGGGAAAGTGTTAAGTGCCATGGTGACTGTAGTGTAGTGTAGGGTTAACTGACTTTGACTGCTATGGAAGTGTGACCAAACCCTTCCATTTCAGGGTGACCGCTATAGAGAAAAGATCGTTTCTCTTCGGTCACATATAGAACAGCGATATGGCTTCTCGCCTGTCAGCCTGCTTTTTGCTGCAGGCGTTTATAGGGCTTTTTTGAGGACATGTTTGGAGTCAGGCATGACATCTGATCTTCTGTGTAGGGGTATATATATACACACACATGTATGTATATATACACTTACACATATATAGGTGTGAAAATAGCAGAACCCTATGCTTGCGCTAATGAAATAATTAACAGGCATATGGCTCCACTCCTATCACGCCTATATATGTGTATGTGTATAAATACATATAAGTGTGTGTGTATATATACCCCTATACAGAAGTTCAGATGTTTTGCCTGCCTCCAAAGACCCCAAAAAAATGCCCAAAAAAACGCCCAGGTGTGTTATTGCAGGCTTTTTTTTTGGGGCATTTTTTTGGGGTCTTTGGAGGCAGGCGAAACATCTGAACTTCTGTATAGGGGTATATATACACACACACTTATATGTATTTATACACATACACATATATAGGTGTGAAAATAGCAGAACACTATGCTTGCGCTAATGAAATAATTAACAGGCATATGGCTCCGCTCCTATCACACCTATATATGTGTATGTGTATGTGTATGTGTATAAATACATATAAGTGTGTGTGTATATATACCCCTATACAGAAGTTCAGATGTTTTGCCTGCCTCCAAAGACCCACAAAAAATGCCCAAAAAACGCCTGCGCCAAAAAAAAAATGCCCAGGTGTGTTTATTGCAGGCGTTTTTTTTTTGGGCCATTGGAGGCAGGCAAAACATCTGAACTTGTGTATAGGGGTATATATACACACACACTTATATGTATTTATACACATACACACATATAGGTGTGATAGGAGAGAAGCCATATGGGTGTTAATTATTTCATTAGCGCAAGTATAGTGTTCTGCTACTTTCACACCTATATATGTGTAAGTGTATATATACACATATAAGTGTGTGTGTATATATACCCCTACACAGAAGTTCTGATGTTATGCCTGCCTCCAATAACCCCCAAAAAATGCCCAAAAAAACGCCTGCTACTAAACCGGCAAGGTGTGAAAAAAGCGGAGCCATATCCCTGTTCTATAAGTGTTATAATACAAACAAACTTTCACAGGTACACTTTTTAGACCCCCCAGACACTAAATCCAATAATTTTTTTTTTCAATAACTTTTTCAATAATTCGCTCTCTATCAAAAATGACAATTTTTTTTGTGTGAAAAATAGTCCCTGGGGCATGACCCAGAACCCTAGGCACTTTTTAGGGGCATTTATTGGGTTTTAGGGCTTCAAAATTGGGTTTTTTGATTACCGAAGTTCGGGTCCCATTGATTTCAATGGGGTTCTGAAATCCGGGCTGAACTTTCGGGTAGTTCGGGTGTTCTGGTCGAACCGAACGTTTGAAAAGTTCGATCATCCCTAGTGTTTACTAGAAGTGAAAACACTAATCCATAGCCTCCATGCCTTAGAACATGTCCACCATATGTGTACCATACTGCTGTCTTGCATTGAACATTTTTCAGTTCGAATGATATACTTTAATATAACAAAAAGTCTGGGTTTGTAGTGCTCTACAAAACAGAAAACCAAAAATGTGGGAAACTGTCCAGCCAATAGAGCCCACCAACTTCATCTAAATAAGATGCTGTCACGTACCTGGAGATGGAGCCTGCCGTGGAGAGGAAGGCGATCTCTAACACCTCCGGCCTGTTACCCCTGATAATGTAAACAGGAGGCCTGGGGTGGCACGAGTGCCTAGAACAGTGATGGCGAACCTTGGCACCCGAGATGTTTTGGAACTACATTTCCCATGATGCTCAACTACACTGCAGAGTGCATGAGCATCATGGGAAATGTAGTTTCAAAACATCTGGGGTGCCAAGGTTCGCCATCACTGGCCTCGAAGTTCAGATGGTTAAGGCTGCAGATGTGAGATCTGTGCGTACTTGGATGCAGGCTGGATCGTGACGCAGGGCAGCAGGTACTTGGCAGACTGGCTGGTCACAGGTAGCTGATGCTTAGCAGGCTTGGCAGGTCACAGGCTGCAGACACTTGGCAGGCTGGCAGGAAGCAGACAGCAGATATAAGGATGACCAGTCACACAGCAGGGTCAGGCAAGCTGGGTCGGTAACTAGCAGGCACGTCAGGAACAGAGCAGAAGGCAGCAAAGTAGTCAGGTTCAGGCTGGAGTTGGCAGCCGCAAACAGGCAGACAGAGGGATAAAGCAGAGATGTGGTTGAAGAGCAAGCCAGGGGTTGGTTCAGGCAGAGTACAAGCGTGGTAAGACGGATACGGGCGGCCACAGAGTTTAAACACCAGGAACAGGTAGCAGGTAGGTGAATGCTGTAGACCATAAGGCAAGGTCCTAGTGCAGCAGAGGTGTTTATATAGCCCACTTGGCGCCACTTAGTGGTAGGTGTGAACGCTGGTGCGCACACGCGTGAACGCTGGTGCACAAACGCGTGAACATTGATGCGCACACGGGTTCGTGAGTCATGTGAACAGGAATTCTCTGTCCATGGGTTTGGCTAATAGGCTTTCACCATTGGCTAACAGACATTCTCCGTCTGCACATAACTATGTGCCTGGCCTATTTTCTTCTTCCCTGACAGATGCAGTCCTAAAGAACCAAAGTGCACACAATATACACTCACCGTGTATTGTATATTATTAAGTACATCTGTTCAATTGCATGCTACACAAATTGCTAATGCATCAGAATAGGGAAGAAAGAGGATTTAAGTGACTTTGAACGTGGCATGGTTATTGGCGCCAGACGGGCTGGTCTGAGTATTTCAAAAATTGCTAATCTACTGGGATTTTCACGCACAATCATCTCTTGGGTTTACAGAGAATGGTCCGAAAAAAAGAAAATATCCAGTGAGCGGCAGTTGTGTGGAGGAAAATGCCTAGTTGATGTCAGAGGAGAAAGGACAGACTCACCACAATTGGACACTAGAAGATTGTAAAAACGTGGCCTGGTCTGATGAGTCTCGATTTTAGCTGCGACATTCAGATGGTAGGGTCAGAATTTGGTGTAAACAACATGAAAGCATGGATCCATTCTGCCTTGTATCAATGGTTATGACTGGTGGGGGTGGTGTAATGGGGGATATTTTCTTGGCACACTTAAGGCCCCTTAGTACCAACTGAGCATCGTCTAAAACCCACGGCCTACCTGAGTATTGTTTCTGACCATGTCCAATATAACTACAGTGTACCCATCTTCTGATGGCTCCTTCCAGCAGCATAATGCATCTTGTCACAAAGTTTATATCATCTCAAGCTGGTTTCTTGAACACGACAATGAGGTCACTTTACTCCAATGGGCTCCACAGTCACCAGATCTCAATCCAATGGTGCACCTATGAGATGTGGTGGAACGGAAGATTGGCATCATGGATGTGCAGGCGACAAATCTGCAGCAACTGCGTGATGCTATCATGTCAATATGGACCAAAGTCTCTGAGGAATGTTTCCAACACCTTGTTGAATCGATGCCATGAAGAATTAAGGCAGTTCTGAAACCAAAAGGAGGTCCAACCCGGTACTGGCAAGGTGTACCTAATAAAGTGGCTGGCGAGGTAGTGATAAAAATGATGGTTTATAGTGGATTAACCACTATTTTTGTCACTGTACATTGCACTATACATGAAGGGGGAGCCACATGGTATCAAGGCCCTTGTGTCATGATATTCATGTGGATGTCTGTAAACCTGCACACTTTTCTACAGCCTATACAACTCAAGGCACTCCTAAAGTGGACCTTCACACTTAAAGTAAACTTTCCTTCTCTTTAACCCCCTCTCCGCTACAAAAATGTCTTCTTATTTTGCTCTGGCCCACCAGCCATCCTCAATTCATGCCTAGGCAAGAATTATGTGTTGCATCTCAAAAATATCAGGAGCCGTTGATTTCTCAACTCTGAGGAGGCAGCATGTCATTGGTAGGTGGCTGCCTGAACCCGGAGGTGAGAGATGCCTCCGGATGATGCCCAAGGATGCCTCTCAGTGATGAAGATGACTGCACGGAACTGTAGCAGTGGCAAAGGAAAAGCAGATCATATCAGGACAATGATGGATCTGCTGCAAGCATAAGTATCTGAAATGAGGACATGCCAGCATCAGATTAGGGGGGATTTAAATTAAAATAAATGGGAGGAAAGGTGAGGTTCCTCAATTTTGTATTTGATTTCTATTTTTTTTTTAAGCCTTTAAGTTTCTAGTTTGATGTTTTTAATCTAATGTTTGGTGATGGTCATTGCCCTCCTCCCGTAGAGGGTTGGGAGCACAGACCAAACTCCTAAACTCACCAAAACAAATATGTAGATCAAGAGTTTTGATTTCCTCCTGTCTACAAAAGCTGCCTCCCAACCATAACCCTCCCTGTAAGGCCAACACTAACCTCATACCAACCCTAGCACCTATACTCCATGTCAGTGGCAGCCGGTGCGTTGGGGGCGCAGGGGCGCCGCCCCCTTCCGTAACCATGCGTCCGGCCCCCTTATCTTTTACATCACCTGATTAGAGCCAGAGGCTCTAATATGCTTCAGCAAAGTTGGACCCGGGGCGCAGAGCAATGCGCCCCGAGCCCACCCATTGTGTGACAATAGCGAATGAAAATTCGCTATTGTCACACGGATCCTCCTCCTGTCCAATCAGGAAGCTGGTCCGAGACGCGCTTCCTGATTGGCCGAAAGGCAAACCCCATGCCATTGGCCAAGGAGGAGGCTGGAGGACTCGAGGAGACGCCGGGGGACTGAAGAGAAGCCGCCACTACAGGTAAGTGCACTGGTCTGGGGGGGCTTGGCACGCTGTTCACTCTGCATTGTAAGGGGGCACAATGGTCTCTGCATTGAAGGGGGCACGCTGGTCTCTGCATTGAAGGGGGCACGCTAGTCTCTGCATTGAAGGGGGCATGCTGATCTCTGAATTAAAGGGGGCACGCTGATCTCTGCATTGAAGGGGGCACACTGGTCTCTGAATTGAAGGGGGCACGCTGTTCTCTGCATTGAAAGGGGGCACGCTGGTCTCTGCATTGAAATGGGGCACGCTGGTCTCTGCATTGAAATGGGGCACACTGGTCTCTGCATTGAAAGGGGGCACGCTGGTCTCTGCATTGAATGGGGGCACGCTGGTCTATGAATTGAAGAGGCACGCTGGTCTCTGCATTGAAGGGGGCATGATGGTCTCTGCATTGAAGGGGGCACGATGGTCTCTGCATTGAAGGGGGCACGCTGGTCTCTGCATTGAAGGGGGCACGCTGGTCTCTGCAATGAAAGGGGGCACACCATACCTTGATTACTGAAGGCCCCTTTCACACTTTTGTGACCTCAAAGTCATGCAATTTTTTACAGCGTTTTTTGCCGCAAAGCAAATGCCTATTACATTTTTCTGTTTGCGCCCCCCCAAAAATTTTGAGCACCAGCCGCCACTGCTCCATGTGATCCTAATGATATCCCTCCTTGTAACCATAACACTAACCTTGTAGCATCAACACTAGCCTTCCCTAATGTAACCCTAACACTAAACCTCCCTATAACCCTAAAAGTAACCCTCCCTGTATTTCTCACACTAGCCCCCAATGTAACCCTAACATTACCACTTCTGGGAACCCTAACACAAACACAAACCCTAATACTAACCCTCCCTGCAACCCTAACACTAACCATGTAACACACTTAGGCCCCATATACACTGCTGCTCCTAAATGTGAGTTTAAGAGCTTTCAGCGGTTTTTTTGCCTATGTGTCCATGCACACATAGGCTTTTACCAGAGTTTAGGAGCAACAGAGTTTAGGGGCAGTTAAACGCCCCTCTCCTGAATACAGAGGAATCAAGTTCAGGAGAGAAACGTTTTCGCAAAAAAAAACAGCAAACAGGGCAAAAACACGTCTAAACGACCCTAAGCGCTATCCACGTTTAGCGCTTGGGTGTTTATTCATTTCTGTTTCAATCGTTTTTATCCGGGTTTAACAAGTGGTTAGCAATCAAAAGTTTTGCCCACGCAGTAGGCTAGCATTGAGGTTGAAACAGGTATTAGGTCACAAGAACAGCAAAAATAAGGTGACACATAAACAGAAAAAATGAGAGCTAATGATAACATCAGGACCAATGGGGTCCCAGAGAGGTTCAGGACAACTATGGGGGAACCCCTAGGTCTTTCAAATCCAAAAAGTGATGCAATGTACAGCCTAAACTAAACTGAAAAGGATGGAGGGGTGGAAAACAGAAAAAGGTTAGACAGAAAGGTGAAGCTAGAGGGAGGGAGGTCGCTCACCTACCAAGTAGGGAGCTAGAGAAGGGATAGGGGAGTCTAGGAAGAAAAGGGAGGCCAGAAGGATGGATGTCAGGGTCCGGACTGGTAGCAGGAGCGGTGCAGGGAGTGGATCCGCTGTGTCAGTGAGGGATTGGCGTGGACCGTACCGGAGGATCGGTTCTAAGTAGTTACTGGTTTTCACCAGAGCCCGCCGCAAGGCGGGATGGGCTTGCTGCGGCGGTAACTACCAGGTCGTGTCCTCTGGTAGTGGCTCAACCTCACCGACTGCTGATATAGGCGTAGTACAAAAGGGACAGGCAGAGGCGTAGTCAGACCTAGCAAAGGTCAGGGCAGGCAGCACAGGTTCAGAGGCGGTAGTCGTTAGCAAAGGGTTCGGCAACAGGCAAGGGATAACACAAATAACGCTTTCACTAAGGCAAGAAGGCAACAAAGATCCAGCAAGGGCAGGAAGGGGCAGGTCACTTATATAAGAAACAGGAAGCAGGAAGCAGGAAACAGGAAGGGAGGTTTGGACCAGGCACCAATTACTGGTGCACTGGCCTCTTAAATTTCAAACAGCCGGCGTGCGCGCGCCCTACAGTGCAGGGGCGCGCGCGCCGAGAACCACGTGCGCGGGGAGCGGAGGAGGGAGCTGGAGCGGGCACAGGTGAGTGGATCTGGAACGAACGCCGCGAGCGCTCCGGTCCAGAAGCAGGGACCGGAGCGCTCAGCGTTACAATGGAGACCAAGAGATGGAGAAAAGAGAAGGGTTTAGGGACATCTGGACCATCCATCACAGGTGGCCTAAGCTAGCTGGGGGGAGAGTAGGAAAGGTATATGACAGCCATAGTTCCAAAATTTTGAGGAACTTAGCAAGACCGTTGTTGCGGATGCTCAACATCTGCTCAATAAGCATCAAGAAGATCATGCGATCTTTCACTCCCTGAAAGGGGACAGATAATTTTTCTAGGCTTGGGCAATCGTCCTTTTGGGGGGTGTTTATTCATTTCAATGGCAAGTACTCTGGCTAAGGAAATGAATAAGCGTCCAAGCTCTAAATACGGCTCCGCAACTACACACATTTTTGCCGTGTTTAGTGTTTTCCTTCTGCCACGTCTAGGGGAGTTCCAGTGTACATGTAGCCTAACCTTCCCCTAATGGCCAACACTAATCCCCATACTAACTAGGGTACTTATTCTCCATGTAACTCTAGACACGGCTGCTGATAAGGCAGTGCTACTTGGCCCAGGCGTCATCTACTAAACAGGGGGGGCCTGGGGCAGCTTTATTGTTCATTTCTGCAGGGGTGTGGTTACAAGACCACACCCCTGCTCCTACTTGCTTACCAGAGTTTAAACTACATTTCCCTGGGCCCCATCACATCAACAAAGGGGCCCAGGAGGTGGGAGCAGAGTAGGAACTTTTTTTTTTTTTTTCATTTTTGGGGTGTAGACGGATTCAGAAGTCAGTTCCACTGTTCCACTGCACCTCGGCGAATGGGGGGGCCCATCCGGAAGGCTGTATGGGGCCCCATGATTTCTAACAGCAGCCGTGACCCTAACACTCACTGTCTTTGTAAACCTAATACTAACTATTCCCCTAATTCTAACACTAACCCTACCTGTACCTATAACGTTAACATTGCAGCATTAACACTAACCCCCATCCAATGTAACTTAACCCTTTTTGCTTGCCCGCTTAGCTCTCCTGCATTCGAATTCTGTGCTTTGAAGACCATCCCATCCTACACCAGCAGATACCAATGTTGGCCTCCCTTTGGTAGTATTTAGTATTTCGGCACAGCAAAGATGGGGCAAAAAGTAGTGAACCAGAATCACTTTCCAAATCTGTTTTTGCTGGTACAATTCTCCCGTGTTGCACCTTTTTAAGCTGGTTTAGACTTTTAAACTTGTACTTCTCCTTTGTACTATACTTAGCTTTCTCTGTTGGACCTGGAAGTAGCTAAAAGCCAGTTTTGATTTGAAACTTCAGAGGGCACTCCTCCCGAACCGTCCTCATTAAATGCCACCCGTCACCCTTCAAGAGTCCTAATGAGCATTAGTAGAACGTTAGCTTCATTTGCTTCCAGCCAGAAGGCATCAACGAGAATGACAAGGGCGATCAGTTAGAAAGAAACAAACGGCAATGAAACCCATCACGCTGGGTGATTAACAATATGTTTTATGTAATGAAAATACACACCTAAGCAGTTAATAACAGATCAAATTACCAACACATTGCTCAACTAACCCCATTACCTTCCTGATTGCTCTGTCGCCCTGATGATATGATTTATGTCACCATAAGCAGAAAACTGAGTCGACTACCACCTTGTAATGCAACACCGGTCTACCAAGACTTTAATGTACGTTAAAATTTCCAAAAAACCTTGGGAGAACAACATTACATTACAAAATGCGAGGGTTGAAGTTATTTCGTTGTCATTCTTCTCTTGGATAGGTGGAGAGGTAAGTTGGCCTGGTAGATGCTGGAGAGTTAAAATGTACAGTGCCTTGCGAAAGTATTCGGCCCCCTTAAACTTTTCAACCTTTTGCCACATTTCAGGCTTCGAACATAAAGATATAAAACTGTAATTTTTTGTGAAGAATTAACAAGTGGGACACAATCATGAAGTGGAATGAAATTTATTGGATATTTCAAACTTTGTTAACAAATAAAAAACTGAAAAATTGGGCTTGCAAAATTATTCAGTCCCTTTACTTTCAGTGCAGCAAACTCTCTCCAGAAGTTCATTGAGGATCTCTGAATGATCCAATGTTGACCTAAATGACTAATAATGATAAATAGAATCCACCTGTGTGTAATCAAATCTCCGTATAAATGCACCTGCACTGTGATAGTCTCAGAGGTCCGTTTAAAGCACAGAGAGCATCATAAGGAACAAGGAACACACCAGGCAGGTCCGAGATACTGTTGTGGAGAAGTTTAAAGCCGGATTTGGATACAAAAAGATTTCCCAAGCTTTAAACATCCCAAGGAGCACTGTGCAAGCGATAATATTGAAATGGAAAGAGTATCAGACTACTGCAAATCTACGAAGACCTGGCCGTCCCTCTAAACTTTCAGCTCATACAAGGAGAAGACTGATCAGAGATGCAGCCAAGAGGCCCATGATCACTCTGGATGAACTGCAGAGATCTACAGCTGAGGTGGGAGACTCTGTCCATAGGACAACAATCAGTCGTATACTGCACAAATCTGGCCTTTATGGAAGAGTGGCAAGAAGAAAGCCATTTCTTAAAGATATCCATAAAAAGTGTCGTTTAAAGTTTGCCACAAGCCACCTGGGAGACACCAAACATGTGGAAGAAGGTGCTCTGGTCAGATGAAACCAAAATAGAACTTTTTGGCAACAATGCAAAACGTTATGTTTGGCATAAAAGCAACACAGCTCATCACCCTGAACACACCATCCTCACTGTCAAACATGGTGGTGGCAGCATCATGGTTTGGGCCTGCTTTTCTTCAGCAGGGACAGGGAAGATGGTTAAAATTGATGGGAAGATGGATGGAGCCAAATACAGGACCATTCTGGAAGAAAACCTGATGGAGTCTGCAAAAGACCTGAGACTGGGACGGAGATTTGCCTTCCAACAAGACAATGATCCAAAACATAAAGCAAAATCTACAATGGAATGGTTCACAAATAAACATATCCAGGTGTTAGAATGGCCAAGTCAAAGTCCAGACCTGAATCCAATTGAGAATCTGTGGAAAGAACTGAAACTGCTGTTCACAAACGCTCTCCATCCAACCTCACTGAGCTCGAGCTGTTTTGCAAGGAGGAATGGGCAAAAATGTCAGTCTCTCGATGTGCAAAACTGATAGAGACATACCCCAAGCAACTTACAGCTGTAATCGCAGCAAAAGGTGGCGCTACAAAGTATTAACTTAAGGGGGCTGAATAATTATGCACGCCCAATTTTTCAGTTTTTTATTTGTTAAAAAAGTTTGAAATATCCAATAAATTTCGTTCCACTTCATGGTTGTGTCCCACTTGTTGTTGATTCTTCACAAAAAATTACAGTTTTATATCTTTATGTTTGAAGCCTGAAATGTGGCAAAAGGTTGAAAAGTTCAAGGGGGCCGAATACTTTCACAAGGCACTGTATATAAACCCTAACAATGAACTTCTCCTTTTTGTACCCTTATGGTCCACTTACTATACCATTGGAAGCACCACAGAAAAAGGTAAAGCATGATGATGTACAGGTAATCACAGCTTATTCCAGTAAGAACTACAACTGTATTTTAATTCTGGAGAACACCCACTGTGACGTGTTTCACCACATCTGGCTTGGTCGTAGAGATGGAGGTGTACCAAAAGGGAGGTACATTAGTTACACTAAAGCAGTGGTCTCCAAACTGCCAGATGTGGCCCTTTATGTGCCTTTAGGGAATAGTGGGGCACATTTCACTGACACCAAGGATGGAGCAGTATTCGCCCTACTGACACCATCAAGGGGGCACTCTTCCTCCCATCGACACCTGTGATGGAACACTATTCCCTCTACTGACACCATCAATGGGGCACTATTCTCACTGATATCTACAGTGAGGCTCTATTCCCACCATTAAAACTAATTGGCATTTTCTACTCCTCCTGGCCACAGTTTGGCCCCCTAAAGCTTGAAGGACAGTAAACTGGCCCTTTGCTTAGAAAGTTTGGAGACCTCTGCTCTAAAGGCTAAGATGTAAGCTGTTCTTATCTTCACTATTCTGTAGCTAAATACAGACTTTGATAAGGTTGTGTAAGTCTGGGTTCTCCTCATCTATCTGCATTCTGTTGGGGTGTTCCTGTCCTGATCCCCCCAACAGGTAAACAGATATTCCCTGGATCAACTTTACCTATAAATGTTAGTATCCAGTTATATTATGTTGTGTCAGTGACTATTCCTGTCACGGACACCAATGATGGGGGGGCACTATTCCTGCCACTGACACCAATGAAGGGGCACTATTCCTTCCACTGACACCAATGAAGGGGCACTATTCCTTCCACTGACAGCAATGATGGGCACTATTCCTCAAACTGGCACCAATGATGGGGCACTATTCCTCCCACTGACACCAATGAAGGGGCACTATTCCTCCCACTGACACCAATGAAGGGGCACTATTCCTCCCACTGACACCAATGATGGGGCACAATTCCTCCCACTGACACCAATGATGGGGCACTATTCCTCAAACTGATACCAATGATGGGGCACTATTCCATCCAAGGACAGCAATGATGGGGCACTATTCCTCAAACTGGCACCAATGATGGGGCACTATTCCTGTCACTGACACCAATGAAGGGGCACTATTCCTTCCACTGACAGCAATGATGGGGCACTATTCCTCAAACTGGCACCAATGATGGGGCACTATTCCTCCCACTGATACCAATGATGGGGCACTATTCCTCCCACTGACAGCAATGATGGGGCAATATTCCTCAAACTGGCACCAATGATGGGGCACTATTCCTCCCACTGACACCAATGATGGGGCACTATTCCGGTCACTGACACCAATGAAGGGGCACTATTCCTCCCTCTGACACCAATGATGGGGCAATATTCCTCAAACTGGCACCAATGATGGGGCACTATTCCTCCCACTGACACCAACAATGGGGCACTATTCTTCCTCCTAATACCAAAGATGCATTGTTTGCTCCCACTGATGCCAGGACAGTTTCTACTCCCAATGGCCACAGTCTGCCCCCTAAAGTCTGAGGGACAGTAAATTGGCCCTTTGTTTAGAAAGTATGGAGATCCCTGAACTACAGAACAAGTTATGTTGTAGTTATATTATGTCTTTATGTTATTGAGATCTGAGAGTAAGAGTGGTTGAGTAGTTTAACCAAATACAACTTGAGACTGACACCATTCAGTTCTCAAAATTGCCATGTGCTGTCAGCCCATAAAAGCAATCTGCTGGCAGATCAACATTTCTGTCCATTATTTATGTGCATCTGTAGACTCTACTGTCTGCAGACAGAAGTCAATGTTCTTCTTAATGGTACATTCCAGACTTAGATGGATAAAAGAAACTTAATATCTGCTTTTCTAGAGGGTTTATATTGAGTTGCTACAGGCTTGAGTCTTTCTCCCTTGATTTGTTCCAACCAACCCCCCCCCCCCCCCTTTTATTTACCAAGTCCTCTTCACCCTCTCCTTCCCCTTATGATGGGCAAATACTAAATGCTGCAGACAGTCCTGTGATTCCAGGGTAGAGAAAGAACAGAGCAGGCAAGAACAGGGCAGAGCCTTGAGCTCACAGGTAGTGGGTTGAATTACGTTGGGCTCCATTCAACCAAGAGGAGCAGTGGTTGGACTTTAAAGATAAAAAACCTAGACAATTCACACTGAGAATATAAAAGCATGAGGAGTCAGCAGCAGAGATGGCCACACTTAGAGACTGAGATCAGACTATGTATAGTAAATTAATGTATTAATGGTAAAACAAAGTACATCCACACACCAGCAAACCGGAACCAAGCAAACGTGAAGATACAAGTGAGCAACAACAATTGAACCAAAATGCCTAACTAAGTAAAAGGAAGCCTAACTATAATACAATACAAGCCAAATGGCGTGTGTTCCCCGGTCGTGGTATATTTAGGGCTGGGAGATGAGCAGCTTGGTGTTCGCTCAGTGGGGGACAGATTGGTCCCCCCCGATATACATGGAGGAGACATAGGAGGCAACACATGGACAGGTATTGATGCTGATTATGGTTATAGCCCCTGATGGTTGGATGGCTGTCCCTCTTACTCCTAGGGGTCCTAAATGGCCATACATTCCTGGGAAATAGTCCTTATGAAAGCTTGGATTTATGTCTTTCAGTGCTATTTGAGACCGACTACCCGCTAATATATAACAGATGACAAGAAATATAAAGGGAGGTCCTCTTACATATACAAGTGGCTGTATCAACCCATTAATGGCAAGCCCGTGGTACTTTGTACACTGGTCCAAATCATTTGGTGGAGGGTGGATTCTCGTGTAAGTTTGTTTGTTTTTTTTAGGTGTTGGGTTTGGCCCCTTTAGTTCCAGTGAAGGGAACTCTTAAGGCGTCAGCATACCAAGATATTTTGGATAATCTCATGCTCCCAACTTCGTGGGAAGAGTTTGGGGATGGCCCCTTCCTGTTCCAACATGACTGCGCACCAGTGCACCAAGCAAGGTCTATAAAGACATGGGTGAGCGAGTTTGGGTTGGAGGAACTTGACTGGCCTGCACAGTCCTGACCTCAACCCAGTAAAGCACATTTGGGATATATTAGAGTGCAGACTGCGAGCCAGTGCTTCTCGTCCAACATCAGTGCCTGACCTCACAAATGCTCTTCTGGAAGAATGGTTAAACATTTCCATAGACACACTCCTAAACCTTGTGGACAGCCTTCCTACAAGAGTTAAAGTGGTTATTGCTGCAAAGGGTTGGCCTACTCAGTATTGAACCCTACGGACTAAGACTGGGATGCCATTAAAGTTTATGTGTGTGTAAAGGCAGACGTCCCAATATTTTTGACAATATAGTGTAAATGCCACACCTTGCCATCTCCTTGGTAGATAAGTGTGCCACCGCACCTGAAGTGGGATTGATTATTTGATCCTATTTGGGCTTCTCCTTTAGCTCCGGGGATGAGCACATTGATCTCTGTGTCCTATTACTAGTGAGTGTTCGATGCAATGTATTGTACATATGATGTACCTGTATGTAATTATGTACTCATAGAATGTATTTTCACATTTAAGTACAGTAGATGTATTAAAGCATGGGTGTCCAACCTTTTGGCTTCTCTGGGCCACATTGAGTATAGAGAAATTGTCTCGGGCCGCATATAAAATAATATATACTATACGTAAGGTATATAAGTAATAAAACGCCGCCGCGCCCTTCCCGTGCTACCGCGCCCCCCCCCCCCAGCACTAATTTAACACAACTAGTGGATGATCCCCTCAAAGGCTGCCTCTGTGGCCATGCCCCCGACTCGACTTCCTTCCTCCCAGCAAAAAAAAAAAAAAAAAATTGTCAGGGGACAGTGGGCCGCATTGCCTGAGGTTCTGGGCCGCATGCAGCCCCTGGGCCGCAGGTTGGACATGCCTGTATTAAAGGCTCCTGAAGAAGCAACTAGGTCACGAAACATGTAGAGCTGTGGAATATTCATGATAAAATAGTGGAACCCAAGCACCTGGAGAAAAATGAACACTTGGTGTATGTTCTTCTATGCGCATAGTCTCCATGTATGTGGTGTACACCTTTAAAGGGGGTTACACTATGCTTGTGATACATAGTACTCGTAGTAACGTACTGGCAACAATAAAAATGTGGAATTATTTTATTGTGTATTTGCCTTCAAAGTCCATAATTTCTGAGTTTACAATAAAATACAATCTATGCAAGATGAGGAACACAGGTCACAGGGCATACCTGGAGATGCAAGGAAGGGAGGGAACCAGGACTGGGATCAGAAACAAGAGGAGCATATATAATAGAGCAGGGTGCAGGGCATGGGCAAGAGAAAGATCAGGTGCAAGACAAATGGCAACAGCATCGGACATTGCACTGCAAAGCAAAACCTTAACACAAGGTGTACTAGCAGAGAAGAGACTTAAAAGTATAACTAATGGCAAAACTTTTTTTTTTTAGTTTTGGATTTTATTGCTGTACCCCCATTAGGGAGACTCATCCTCTCTATTTATCCTGTTTACTATTATCATTGAAAGTAAAAGAAAATCCCACATTTTGGGTTGTCCCCCAAAAAAAGTAATAGCATGGAAATCTTCCAATGGGGACACTAGTTTTGGTGGCCAGGGGGTCCCCAAAGAATTCCCTTCATTTGGAAGGATTTCCTCTCACTTCCTGTTTGGCTATGGGACGGAAGTGAAGCAAAATCTCTGCACTGAGACACAGATGGTGAAAAAAAAAATCTGACAGGGGTTATAACCCTACCTTACTCCATCCATAATACAAAAAAAAACATTTTGCCCATAGTTCTAACCACTTGCTGACCATCCGTCGTACATATACTGCGGCTGGTTTCCGCAAAACGACGTACATATATGTCGCTTCGCGGGGGCACATGCCAATTCGCCAGAGGGGAAGCTGATCTGGGGGGCCAACAGCTACGATTGCCGCAGGGGACCCGTGATCGCTCCCCGTGGAGACAGAGTCTGTCATTGTAAACACGGCAGACCTCTGTTCTGTCAGCAATGAACACAGGGATCATGTGTTCCTCCTATTTAGGAACATAGGTCCCTGTGTTCATTCCATAAGTCCATCCCCCACACAGATAGAAAGCACCCCCTAGGGCAGTGATGGCGAACCTTGGCACCCCAGATGTTTTGGAACTACATTTCCCATGATGCTCATCTGCATTGCAGAGTGTATGAGCATCATGTTAAATGTAGTTCCAAAACATCTGGAGTGCCAAGGTTTGCCATCACTGCCCTAGGAACACATTTAACCCTTTGATCGCCCCTGGTGTTAACCCCTTCCCTGCCAGTGTCATTGGTATAGTAACAGTGCATATTTTTAGCACTGATTGCTGTAGTAATGTCACTGGTCCCCCCCCCCCCCCCCAAAGGTGTCAAAAATGTCAGTTAGGGATCCGATCTGTCCGCCACAATGTCGCAGTCCCGCAAAAATCGCTGATCGCCGCCATTACTAGTAAAGAAAAAAAAAATAAACATAAATCTTTCCCCTAGTTTGTAGATGCAATAACTTTTGTGCAAACCAATCAATATTCACTTATTGGGACTTTTTTTTACCAAAAATATGTAGCAGAACACAAATCGGCCTAAAATTATGAAAAAATTAGATTTTTAATTTTTTTTTTCTATTGGGAATGTTATATAGCAGAAAGTTAATTTTTTTTATTCAGAATTGTTGCTTTTATTTTGTTTAAAGCGCAAAAAATAAAAATTGCACAGGTGATCAATTACCACCAAAAGAAAGCTCTATTTGTGGGGAAAAAAGGACATCAATTTTATTAGGGTAGAGGGTTGCACGGCCGCGCCATTGTCAGTTAAATGAACGCAGTGCTGAATCGCAAAAAATGGTTTGGTCATTAAGGGGGAAACTCTTCTGGTCCAGAAGTGGTTAAGTACCCTCCCAGCAAGGACGTTCCATCCCTGGATGAGGAGGCCTGGGAGGAGGGGCTGGGTTGCTACGTATCTAGGATGATATTGGCCAGGGACCGTTTCATTCAACTCAAGTTCCTACACAGGGCCTACTACACCCCCCAGAGAGTGGCTAAGATTTACCCAGGCAGTTCGGATATATGCCCCCGGGGTTGCGGACAAACCTTCTTACATATAGTATCGTCCTGTCGCTCAGGGATTCTGGCAGGAAGTGGTTGCCGTAATCAAGGGTCTGGGAGTCCTCAGCATGGTCCTTGATCCCCAGGTCTCACTATTGGGTTTCTGTGATTTGGTCTCCCATAGGGTCCATATGCAACTTTTCGTGTTTTACATTATGTTCTATGCCAGGAAAACTATACTGCTACTTTGGAAATCGGCTGACCCCCCGCTACTTTCCAGATGGAAGACCCTGGTTGACTTGGTCTTGCCATTATACAAACTCACCTACATGAGCAGGGGCTGTCCTCAGAAGTTTGACAAAGTGTGGGGTCTGTGGGTGGCTCGGAGGGGGCTGTGATGGGGCCCTTTTCTTCCTCTACTCTTTCTTCCATCCGCTCCCCCTTGGCCACTCCTATCCTGCCCTTCTGTGGCTGACTCTCTCCGGAGGCTCCCCCCCATTCTTTTCCTTCTCCCCCTCCTCACCCCCTTCTGGTACTTTTCCCTCTGTCTCCTTTGTCCCCTTTTCTGGGCTCCTTCCTCTCTGACTTTATGCCCGTTCTGCTAACGTTGCTCCTGCTTGGTTGGTCCTCTAGTCTAGCCGACCCTGGTTGGTGGGCTGTTGCTGCCTCGGTGGGTGGGTGGGTGGTTTTCTTCCAGCTTTAATGTACCTTTACTGCATTTGTTGTTCTGAAGTGCTCTTCAACTCTGAGCTCTTTGCCTAGGATAATCCTATGTTGTCATCTGATGGTATTGTACCTTGCCCTTATGTTCCTTTTTAATTTTGTTCATGGTGAACACAGCACTTATTTGTAACCTTGTTTTGAAATCAATAAAAACGTTTCTGTTAAAAAAAAAAAAAAAAAAAAGTACCCTCCCAGCAGCCAGCATCAGGTGGAGAATGATTACTAGAACCTTGCTGCTGGTAGACACCTGCTGGTGGACACTGGAACTACAACTCTCTGGGAAGCACATTGGCACCAGCAGGTGATCCAGGTCATGGTAAAAAGACAGCAGTGTGTGCCTCAACTGGAGAGAATTATTTTTATATTCTGTGGTATCACCCAAACAGGAAGGAAAAGAAAATCTTCCTGATTGGAATACAGACAGTAATAAAAACTCAACAAAGGTTCGAGCCATTCCCCTCTCTATCCAAAACTGAAAAGAATGGTTTTGGTTGATGTTTTGCTTCAGTTTTTTTTTCACCTACGGCAAAGTATTCAAGTAATTAGGAAAGATCCATGCTTGGATTCCTCTTGGGAATGGAGGTGGACTATGGGCCAGGATTTATCTGCTTATAAATAGAAGGGGGTTGCCAAGATTTTGATAAAAACCCATTATATACAGACCTGAGATCATATTAACTCTGGTCAAAGATACGTTTCTAAGGACATGGGGCCTTAAAACTTAATTAGATCTTTTAACAAACAACTTTCATCATTTTCAAGCAATTTTTAACTTAATTTGCCAGGGAAAAAAAAAAAATTGTGACGAGCTTCTTTTTTCTATATCTCTCCTTAATTACTTTGTCTGTGTCTCTCTGATGTCCCCCGTAGCTCAGTCATTTCAGGTACCCGAGCATTGGAATCAAACACTTCCACTGGAGAATTCCCAATGGGCCGTGCTGTAAAGAATAGCCTTTCAACAGCACAGATGCATTAGTGGAAATGACGGATGTTCCTCCGTGGGCTCAGACAGAGGATTCCCTGGAGTGTGAATTATTAGGTGTCTTTAAGGACACGATGAGCCACTGAGTACGAAGAAGACACACGCCATGGGATTCACTCTTCATCGCTCTACGTTTATGCAAAACAAATGGCAAGATGGATTGCTTGGAAGGAGCGAATGATGCTCAGCTGAAGCCATGTTGCTCCGTGAAAAGGCTGGATTGCTGAAATTAAAAGGCCCCGGGTCATTTCACAGCTAATTACCTATTAAGCATTAAAGAGAATGCTTGAGAGAGCATTTGGGGAAAAATAAATCGCACCGAGCAACCAACCTTACATAACCCTATTAAAAGGACACTTGGCTGGACGGTCATTACTTCTTGAGGCAAGAGGGCATCGGTTAACCTAATAGGGCATTAGCGTAAAACAATAACTGTGCTTGGGCTATCCTCGACCCTAGGAGAGTGCTTTTGGTGCAGCTGGGGTGTATGGGGGAATGCTATGCACCAATGCATTACTACAGGAAAACTGCAGCCCATGGGTCTAATCTGAGAGTTTATCTGGCCTTCTGATGAATGAGGGGACTTTGGTGGGAGCTCTGGTGTAAGAGGGGACCCTGGCGGGGGACTCTCATGTTAGTGGAGACTGATGTAAGGGGAATTGTGATGTACAGTACTTTGATGGGAACTTGTCAAGGCTGGTGGGCTCCTGCTATATTCTAGCAGCTTGTTTCTTTCAGGGCACAGAGGCTGCTCAGCTGTCGGTTAGTTACCAGCCACTCATTGTTTCCACAGTGACTCACCTGGTTACCATTCCCTGCCTCATTATTCCAGCCTACAGCCAGCCCTTTTTGGCTATTTAAACAGCTTTGCTCATTTCCTCTGTGCCCATGCTTGGTCAATGATCTCCACTGTGTTCCCATGTATGACTTGGCCTGGCTGACTTCTCTTCCTATACCTGTTCCTGCTTTTGCTCCTTACTATGCTGACTTCTAGCTTCCTGACCCCAACTCATCTTATTATCTTCTCTGGCATCCAAACCTTGGCTTAATTTTTTGACTAGGTTCCTGAACTATAATATTTTTTGCTACTTTAATAAAGGTGTGATTTTACCTGGGCTCGTTCACCGCAAGACGTACCTGATCTAGGATATGAGGATTGGGACGATGTGTGGGACTTCCCCTTTCCGATCCTTGGTTTAATTGAGGGACCGCTTAATTCAATTTAAATTGGTAGGCAGAGCCTATTTTACACCGTATAGACTTTACAAAATTAATTTCACATGCCCCCCTGAGTGCTGGCGTTGTGGCGCGATCCCAGGGGACTTCCCACACAATTTCTGGACCTGTCCACTCATTGCTGGATTTTGGAAGGAGGTGGTGATCTTTTTGAACTCTTTTGTCTCCTCTACCTTGCAGGCTTTGATGCCCGTATGCCTGCTGGGACTGGTGGAACCTTTTCTGCCCACACTGGTGGAGCGTACACTGGCAACTATTACATTGTTCTACGCTAGGAAGGCCATTACTCTCCATTGGAATAAACCTACCCCCTCCCCAACGCTCTCATTCTGGAAACAATTGGTTATTAGTAGCCTGCCACTTTATAAAGACACTTATTCCAACCAGGGATGCCTCCGCAAATATGATAGGGTTTAGGCTGGTTGGCGGAGTCTTCCACAGATTGGAACATTTCCACAAGCTCCTAGACCAGGTCTTCAAACTATGGCCCTCCAGTTGTTCAGGAACTACAATTCCCATCATGCCTAGTCATGTCTGTGGATGTCAGAGTTTTACAATGCCTCATGGGATGTGTAGTTCTGCAACAGCTTGAGGGCCGTAGTTTGAGGATCCCTGTGACCTAGACACTTCACGTACATCACATCGCTGATACGGCTCGAGTGATGCTGCTCTCTTGGTACAAGGCTAATGTTGCCTAGCCAGCTTATGTATTGCAGTTGTCTGTGGTCCATGGTGTGGTGGTAAATAGAGTGAGACTACTGTGTTAGTCATCATTGTTGCTCTCTTTTCTCCTACCAGACATCATTTACTGGTTATCATGTCCAGAATGTAACTTTTCACAATACTGTACTATCTGCTCAGTGTGTTTTATGTTGTCTTGTTTAAAACAATATAAAGATTTTTTTAAAAAGTGTGATTTTACCTGCATTTTCTGTCTCTGGTTTATGGTTCCTGACAGAACTTCGATGTAAGGGGGGCTCTGATGTAGGGGGTGACTTTGATGGTAAATCTGATGTAAAGGGGGATTCTGATTGGCTCAAGTTTATTTTATATTTATTTTCTTTGTTTTACTTAAAGAGGAAGTAAACCCTCCTCTGTAACTTGTACCTATAGGTAAGCCTATGATAAGGCTTACCTGTAGGTACTGTAAATATCTTCTAAACATGCACCGTTTAGGAGATATTTACCTTACATGCAGCCAGTGACGTCACTGGCGCATGCGCTCTGAAGGAACGGCCGCTCGTGCCGTTCCTTCAGAGCTCCGTGCCGTGACCGTCGGCTCCCGCACACATGCGCGGCAGTGACGTCACCGCCGCTCCGGCCAATCAGATGGCCGGATGCCGCGATCCCGGAAGACGGGCGACTGGACATGTCGCCCGTCATACAGGTAAGCGGACAGCACGGCGGGGGCTCGTTCTAAGGTAAGTATTTCATAATGAGCTAGTATGCGATGCATACTAGCTCAGTACGTGTTTCTCTTGCAGG